>NC_056576.1:30407641-30537266 GCF_018340385.1 Cyprinus carpio
TTCTTCGCGGCACCGGCGAAACATACCAATTTGCAAATCTAACACAATACATAGTCTCTGCATGTAATGACCTAGAATGCTGTCTAAGATTTGATGGCTGCTCTGTCAATTCTTCGTCATCAGTTAGGAACCTAGGTGTGCTATTTGATAGCAACCTTTCCTTAGAAAGCCACGTTTCTAGCATTTGTAAACTGCATTTTTTCCATCTCAAAAATATATCTAAATTACGGCCTATGCTCTCAATGTCAAATGCAGAAATGTTAATCCATGCTTATGACCTCAAGGTTAGACTATTGTAATGCTCTCTATTGGGTGGTTGTTCTGGCACGCTTAGTAAACAAACTCCAGTTAGTCCAAATGCAGCAGCTAGAGTTCTTACTAGAAACCAGGAAGTATGATCATATTAGCCCTGTCCCAATAACACTGCACTGGCTCCCTATCAAACATCGTGATAGATTTTAAAAATCTTGCTTATTGCTTATAAAGCCCTTGAATGGTTTAGCACCTCAGTATTTTGAAATGAGCTCTGTTACATTATAGTCCTCCATGTCCGCTGCATTCTCAAACTCTGGCAATTTGATAATACCTAGAATATCAAAAGTCAACTGGGCGTGCAGATCCTCCTATTTAGCCTAAACTTGGAATAACCTACTCAACATTGTTCGGGTAGACACACTTCTTGCAGTTTAAATCTAGATTAAAGACCCATCTCTTTAATACTGGCTTACACATAACATACTAATACACTTCTAATAGGCTGTATTAATTAGGTAAACCGAAACCGGGCGGCACTTACACCACACACAATGTACTTGTTACATGGCTAGGAAGAATATCATCTACGGTCATATTGGTCTGTTTCTCTCTGATGCCGAGAGGTCACCGTAGGCCACCAGATCCAGTCTGTATCCAAGTCAGAGGGGTCACTGCAGTCACCCGAAAACCAGTATGTATCTAGCCCAGATGGTGGATCAGCACCTAGAAAGGACCTCTACAGCCCTGGAAAGACAGCGGAGACCAGGACAACTAGAGCCCCAGAGACAGATCACCTGTACAGACCTTGTCTCAGGCGACCACACGGGACAAGACCATAGGAAAACAGATGATTCTTCTGCACAATATGACTTTGCTGCCAGCCTGGAATTGAACTGCGACTTTAGTTCTGGTCAGAGGAGATGGCATTTGACTGCGACTCGGTTTCTCCCAAGGTTTTTTACTCCATTCTGTCACGATGGAGTTTTGGTTCCTTGCCGCTGTCTCCCTCTGGCTTGCATTAGTTGGGACACTTACAATTTAGCGCGACTACCGGTTGACTTGATTTACAAATTATTACACGGGATACTATTTAAACTGTAGCTGAGCTGCATGATGACATCACTGAATTCAAGATGAACAACAAAAACAACCTGCCTTTAACTGTCATTTTGCATTATGACACACTGTTTTCCTAGTTAATGTTGTTCAGTTGCTTTGACGCAATCTTTTTTGTTTAAAGCGCTATATAAATAAAGGTGACTTGACTTGACTGGCAACGTGGAACTTTTTGACTCTCTCTGCCTAAATTTCAGTTGGAGAGTGGAACAGCGGAATGTAAAGGAATGGACCATAAGCATAAACACATTTTGTTATGGATGTGGAAGTTCAACAAGAAGATTACATGTTGAATAAGTAAATTGTCTTCGTTATTGCTCAGAATGTATGAGTAAACCAAATTACAGTGTGACGGATGCAATTAACAGGGGAGGTAACCTATCTGGAGTCAGGTTCATAGTATGAGCTCCAAAGACATAAGATATGGTAGAGGAAATTAAAAAGAGAATGGATTTAATGAACTGGAATTGGAAAAAAAGATCATCAGGGGGTCTATGTATTACCCTGGTGGATGAAGCCCTGTGTCCTTGGTTCCATTGTGTATATGAGGCCGAACAAAGGGCTAGGACGTTCATTGATATGGCTAAATATAGAATTCCTAAGGGGGTCTGTGGGAGAAGGACGGGAGAGTGATTGTCTAACACCATGACATCCCTAGAAAACAAATTTTCTGCATGGGAAATGAGTTTTTTTTTTCAAAGTAACATTATTGAGCCAAAAAAGGGAATAATTATTCATGTTTATATTGAAAAGAAACATACAAGTGAAAGGATGGCACAATGTATTTAATAAGCCAAAGTGGATAGGCTGCGGTTGGTAAATTGGCAAAAAATAGAGGGCCCTCCCGGGATTGCCTTTCTTTAAAATCCACGGAGACGAGGGTCGTATGACGCATCCGCGACGACAATGTAGATATGACAATTTTTAGTTAATTCCCTGCTGGACCCCAAATTTCTATGAGGAACGGGAGACTGTGTGAGCAAATACCATAAAGATTGATTTTGGTGCTCTCATCAGTGAAGGACTGCAAGTGGGAAGAAAGCTGAAAAAACAAAGCTGAAAGTGGACCGAAAGGTGTCACCGGACAAAGAAGAAAGAAACAGGCCCCCCCCCAGACCAGCAGAATATGAATTTCAATTGTCCGAACTGTAATAAAGATGATGCGCAAACAGGAAACCTGAATAAGGAAGTAATGAAACTGAAAATGACGAGATGGTGAAATATTTGAACTATTTTACTCCTCGATACAAGTGTGAATGTCTGTGGTTGGGGCTGGTATGTATAGTTGTTCTGGTCCTTTTTCTTTTTTGTTCTATGCCTTTCAACAGACATAAATCCTACGTTGACCAATGGCCATTCCCAGGCCGTCCTGGCCAGATTTATTATGCCTCATAATATCCACGTTTGGCTTGTTGCGCTGCATACGACCAATTGTTGTATGACAAAGTACCGTGAGTATTTGCTTTTTTTTTTGTCCAATACACCGATCGGTATGCTCAGTGATGCTTCAAGATAGAACACTCACTTACCGCCCGTACATATTCTGCATACGGCTTTGACGGTTCTCTGTAGCTCACACGATTCGCACACCTTACCGATTGGTCGATTACGGTACCAAGTATGCATGTTATTGGTCAAACAATCCATTACCTTCATTTAAGTATGACAACAGGAAACCAAAACCAACACGGGATATTTTAGGACAATATAGAAATCCTGGCCAGGACATGTCCTGGGGAAAAACTGGAATATTTGGTCAACCTAATCAATAATTTATATTTTTGCTTTTCTTTTAAAAGGATTTGCATCTGGGATTGGTATCTAGTATACATACAACGTTTATATGTCATGGCGTATGGTCTCGCTTTTGATTCTCTTCACATCAGACATAATCTTGACATTGCGAGCACACCAATTTTCGGCTCTAAATATCTTATCGATTGAATGAGAATGCCCTAAATTCTCGAGTATTAAAGCGAGCAAGTGTCGCCGTGCGATGACTTGGTAAATATTTGCACCATAAAAGCTATTTCCTTTGCCTGATCAAGAGTCCCATTTAAAAACAATGCGATGTGGGCACGTTTTCAAAAACAAGTATTACAAAGTATCAGCCTCTGATCACTTGTGCTCGTAATAAAACTATAAGGGGGTGCTTATCTAGTCGGATGAGGAGGTTACATTGTAAAACCATTGAACACACTGGGAATGATGATGAGGGTAGATTTGTTTTTAGATACGCTGTATATGACAGGTTGGTCTCCCATTTACTTTGCCCGAATAAGGCAGGACAGTGCCATTTTCAACAAATATTTTCAAATATATACTTGAGCAGATTGATAAATAATGCATGGCCGCTTAGAAACTCCGTATTTATTAGGGAAGTGCACATCGATGCTGCCAAGTTTTCGATATATCGATACTCAGGAAGCTACTATTGTGAGTATTTTAGCTCGTCGATGGCACCACAGATGGCTGCTTCAGTGTACTTGGCTCTCTCCAGTGTTTGACGTACTGTTTTGTTGTTTTTCTTGTTTTTGTTTGTCAAACATGATCAGTTTCACACCAGGGATGAATGCTGAACATTCTGCAGAACACACCACAACAACTTTTAACCGGATTTCAATTATTCGGACGTTTTACTGAACATTGTTGTCAGTGGAGCAGCGGCGCTGATCAAAGCGCTTCAAGAAGCGCAGACGGGGGAAGAGAGCCAGTGCGCTCGTCAGGATCAGAGAAACAAGCGTGGATTTTGAACGCCGTCTTGCCTAGCATCACATCTGGCAAATCTCCTCTCTCTACCCAACAAAACGGACGAAATCCTTCTGCTCTCCAGGACAAATAAGGTTTTCTCACACTATGCTGCTCTGTGTTTCATGGAAAGCTGGCTGAAATGACGCCCATCCCAGACAGCGTGCTCCATCTGCCGGAAATCTTTTCAGCTGTTTAGACCAAATCGTGACGCAGAATCAACAGGGAATCGCTCAGCGGCGGGACATGCTTTTACATCAATGAAAGGTGGTGCATAGATGTAACTGTGTTGAAGATTTTGCTGTTCAGATCTAGAAGGCTTCTTGTTAACGCAAAGCCGTTCTATTCGCCACGGGAGTTTCACTCGTTCATTCTGGTGAGTGTTTTACATACCTCTGCAAGCGCAACATAAGCCTGGCTTTACAGAAACTCATTGATCAGATCACGGAGACAGACAGAACAACACCCAGACTCTGTTTTAATCATTCTGGGGGACTTTAATAAAGTCAATCTCTCCCGTGAACTGCCAAAATACAGACAAGAATGTTACATGTCCCACCCGAGACAGTAATCTAATGGATCACTGTTACAACACAATAAAGGATGCCTATCAATCTGTTCCATGAGCAGCTCTCGGCGGGACTGTCTGATCAGTGCTGGTTCATCTTATACAAACCTACAGGCAGAAACTTAAATCTGCTAAAACCTGTAGTAAAGACTGTAAAGAGATGGAACACAACGAAACAGAGCAGGGATTTAAAAGCCTGTTTTGGACCTCACTGATTGGAGTGTTTTTGAAGCTGCTACCACCGCGATCTGGACGATACTGCTCACAGAGACCGTAAACATCCTATATTAGTTTTGTGAGGATTATATGTATTTCTACCAGGACTATTTAACATTCACAGTGATAAGCCATGGTTTACAGCAAAACTAGACATCCTTCGTCAGGCCAAAGAGGATGCCTACAGAAATGGGGACAGAGTCTTGTATAATCAGGCCAGAACACATTGAACAAAAGAGATTAGAGTGGCTAAAAGGACTGCGCGCTAAAAAGTTGGAAGACCAGTTTACTTCCAATGACTCAACTTCAGTGTGGAAAGGGACTGAGAACCATCACTAACTACAAGACACATCCCCACAAATCAACGACTTGCTAATGACCTGAATTGATTTTTATTGTAGATTTGAAAGACCCCACCCCCATTCGCCGTGACCATCTCTCTACACAACCATTAACCCTCTGAGGTCTAGTGGGTTTTGGGGGCCTGGAGAGTGTTTTGGACATCCCCTTGAATTTTGTGCTTTTTTCAGTTGCTCAGTATAAATAGATACATGGCCTCAAAGTCTAATCCCACTGTAATCAGTACAAACTGGGCTACAATAATATGTAAATAGCTGTATGTACATGATTGTGTTTTTATTAATTGAAAAGAACAGCATCGTTTCTAACATGCTTATTGGTTTATCATCACTTGTGTGCTAAATAAAGTTTATATTATAATATATATATATATATATATATATCTATATATATATACTGTAGTGTATATATGACTCCCAGCTTTTTTCAAAGGGGTTTAGTGTATACGATTATTCTACACTTGGAGTAAGACTGGAGTAATGATGCTGAAAATTTAGCTTTGATCACAGGAATAAAGGGGATAAATTTAAAACTATATATTCAAATAGAAAGCAGTTATTTATTTTTAAATAGTAAAAAATTTCACAATGCAACTTTCTATGTATTTTGGATCAAATAAAAGCAGGCTTCATGTGTCATGTTGATATATATAAATGAACATCACATACCTGGCATTTCCAAAATGTATATTGTTTATGTGCTTGAAGGACACACTTTTTTGAAGAGACTTTGAAGAGAATGGGGAGTGTGTGCCTCGCTTGGGGGTCTCAGCTGTGTTCCAGGTTCCTGAGTGGGCTGCTTATTTGCATTGGCTCGCTTGCAACAGGTTATTATTTATCTGAAATAAAAAAAAGTAAGCATGCTGTTTACGCAATAAAACTGCATTATTAACATTATTGTGATGGTCACTGATACCATTCCTATAAATTATCAGTAATCTATAGGAAAAAAAAGAACACAATTACCACATAGCACATTTATTGTCAGTGATATTTACAGCTTACTTAATAATTTATTTATTTTTTACCTCAGATGATTGCAAACACCAATGACAGGGTATAACACATTAAAAATATTTACACCAGAGCTGTCTATGTTATAGAACATAAAAAAAAAAACATCCTGGCATCCTGAAACATTGAGAAGATGTAAATGAAACTTCATAATGTTTCACCTGATTATACATTTAGTCAGGAATTATAGTCTTGAAAAAGTCTAACTAGTAAAATGTGTACAAGTTATATGAAAACTAATACAAGTAGATTAATAATAAAAAAGACTTACTACATTGTTAGATTTATATTATGCTCTCTGCCAGATGTTTTTGTGCTCTCTATAATCCCTCCTCCCTTCCAGATGTTTTTATTATATGAGATCTCATCTGCTGCCTTGCTCCTACCCTCCCTTTCTTTCCCCCTTGGTTTTCTCCCTCCTCCCATCTGTGTGCTCTCTCTCTCTCTTTTCTATTCCGATATCTCTTTACCTCAATG
This sequence comes from Cyprinus carpio, assembly GCF_018340385.1. Taxonomy (NCBI): domain Eukaryota; kingdom Metazoa; phylum Chordata; class Actinopteri; order Cypriniformes; family Cyprinidae; genus Cyprinus; species Cyprinus carpio. The sequence goes on from NC_056576.1 coordinate 30,414,395, forward strand.
TATACCCGCATGCGCAGTTGATGCATAGGGTTCAATCGGTGAAGAATGGTGGGGGGGGGACCTTTGTGGGCTCAGGTTACTGGGTTTAGGTTGTACTTTACTGAAAGTTTGAAGAGTCCCACTGCCAGGATTATTCCTTATATGTCCAGTTCCTGAACATATGTATGACTTATATAACTTGTTGTTTTGGCTCATACTCAACCCATATGTAATCTGTATCCTATTGGTTGAAAGGGCTGTACCACCCTCATTTTATCCTTATATATACCCTGTGTAAGACAATAAAGATTGAAGTAAAGGTATACTCAGATTTTGTGTCTGTTGTGCCTTTTCTTCCCACGGCCGTGAACACTTCTGGAGGACTGAGAAAAACTTTGGTGCCAACGAGATAGGACGGGATCAGTTTATTTGTAAATTAATCAACACTCATGTATATCTCTGCTGGGTCAAGCCGCTTCGTTCTTCTTTCTGAGGTAATCACAAATCTTATTCCTCTCAGCGGGTCTTATTGAGGTGAATTTATGTCTTATTCCTCTCAGCGCGAAGCAAAACAGTAACATTTAAAAAACATGACAACAGTCTCGCTGCTTTGTTTGCTCTGATGATGGGCGGTTGCCCGCAGCGGGATGCTTATAATAACAATAGCACGCTCGGCGCGGTGGGCGTGGTCGCAGTAGATAATGAATGGAGACGTGAAAGGCTGGACATCATGTTGTTTTCATGTGGATTACTTTGTCACAGAATATTTGTTTTTGGTAGCACTTATTTTAAAACTAGACATGTCAAGCTTTCTATAGATATATCTCTCATGTCTCTGTGTTGAGTATTCACTGAGTTACAGTTCATTTTAATGACGCGTTTCTAAATGAAGATCAGCGCAGACAAAGGCTGCAGACAGCGCACTCTGATTGTTTTCTTTATTTTATAAGTGCACAACGTTTTGTTGCCATCATGTGTGTATACAAATAAAAGTAGACCCTTTACAGATATGTGTGATGTATTGCTTTTATCAGTACGATCAAAACTGAAAGTGTAATTTAAGTTCTTTTCAGTGAGAAGTTCTTATCATGAGAATTTGCCTCAAAAACGCGTATCCGCGTTAGCCGACTCCAGAGGGTCAACACCTCTTGCAATCCCACTCTCCCCCGCTCCTGCACTTCAAATCAGTGAAAACGATGTGCGCCAGGTCTTCAGGAAGAACAAAAGAAGAAAAGCACCAGACCCAGATGGTGTTACACCAGCCTGTCTGAAAACCTGTGCTAACCAGCTGGCCCCCATCTTTTCACAGATCTTCAACAGATCTCTGGAGTTGTGTGAAGTGCCTTCCTGCTTCAAACGCTCCACCATCATCCCCGTTTCAAAGAAAACCAAGAGTACAGGACTTAACGACTACAGACCTGTGGCTCTAACGTTCTGTCATCATGAAGTTGTTTGAAAAAAACTGGTTCTGGCTTATCTGAAGGACATCACTGGACCCTACTGGACCCCCGCAGTTTGCTTACCGAGCAAAAAGGTCCGTTGGATGATGCAATCAACATGGGATTGCACTTCATCCTGCAACATCTGGACAAAACAGAGACTTATGTGATGATCCTGTTTGTGGATTTTAGTTCAGCTTTCAATACCATCATCCCAACAGCCCTCCAGGACCAAAACTGAACCAGCTCTCTGTTCCTAGCTCTATCTGTCAGTGGATCACCAGCTTTCTGACAGATAGGCAACAGCTTGTGAGACTGGGGAAATTCATGTCCAACACACCTGCTCCACCAACACCGGTGCCCCCTCAGGGATGTGTTCTCTCCCCACTGCTCTTCTCCCTGTACACCAACGACTGCACCTCTAAAGACCCCTCTGTCAAGCTCCTGAAGTTTGCAGATGACACTACAGTCATCGGCCTCATCCAGGACGGTGACAAGTCTGCTTACAGACAAGAGGTTGAGCAGCTGGCTGTCTGGTGCAGTCTTAATAACCTGGAGCTGAACACTATAAAAACAGTGGAGATGATCGTGGACTTCAGGAGAAACCCCCCATGCACTCACCCCAGTCACCATCATAGACAGCACTGTAGCTGCAGTGGAGTCATTCAGATTCATGGGAACCACGTCTCTCAGGACCTGAACTTGGACAATCACATTGACTACATTGTTAAAAAGGCCCAACAAAGGTTGTACTTCCTTCGCCAGCTGAGGAAGTTTAACCTGCCACAGGAGCTGCTGAAACAATTCTACTCAGCCGTAATTGAGTCTGTCCTGTGCACTTCAAAAAAATGGAGGAAGATAAAGGTATGTACTTCATAAGATTCTAGATTAACATGAGGTTTGCTACAGTATTCATGTTTTATGGTTATTGAAATGGTCACACGAATGATGCATGTTTCATAGCCACTGTTTTGGAAAACTAGTAAGTTCTAACATTAGCTGGAAGAACACACAACGCAACCAGTGATACAATACGGATTGTTTCAAAGCAGCTTTAAAGGGATAAAAAGAAACATCATGATTTGGTGATGCAAACAGAATTCAAATGCCTCTGTAAAGAAGCTTTACAAAAAAAGATAAGTTCCTTTTTCAAGGTGTCATATGATTTTTCGACCACTCTTAGACCACTGAATCTCAGACTGCATTTCACACGTGTGCTTTGGCCACACTGGGATGCTAAGGTCATTACTACACTGTATCTTTACATCGCAAATAGTTGTTTGCTGATTATACTTGGAGAAATCCTATATAGCACATTTAAAGAATATTTGAACTGGTCCTGTCTGTAATATCCTTTATAAGTAGGCCTAAAGCGTGCATTGAAATCACTGACTTGCATTTATATAGCCTACACTGTACTTTATATGTAAGTGCAAACAATGTCTATAAGATGTGGACATCTTAGAGTGGTTCAGGTATGACACCAGAACCCAGAAAGTCTAATTCGCAGCTGGTTTACTTCCAGAGTAAACTGCACACACTCAGATTCTGATATAACAATTTATGAGTAAAATAAAATCTGTGGTAAACATAACTTGACTATACTATACTCTTACCATCCCCTTTATATTAATAATGTTGTGTAAAACTTGTCATTAAATGAAATATTAAAATTGACTAAGTATAATAATTTACGAACTAAATAACAGCGACTGATAAATCAGAACTTAATATTGCAACAAGCTGCGCACAAGCTCAAAAATAGTTCAATGGTTTAATTCATTTATAAATGAATTGACTAAGCCAATGACTAATAATCCATTCATAAAGGCGGTCACTTGCTTTGTTTCTACTGAATCGGCTGTTTAAAACCGAATCGCTTGACGGCATGAATCGCTTGACGGAATTGATTCAGTGAATCATTTAATAAAAAGGGACTTGCTGCCACATATTGGCAGTTTATGTGTTAAATTTATTCTCTATGACAGCCCTAAATCAGTCAAGGTAACAGCACAAAAACACACACAGCAAAATATTGTTTAATTATTGACAAAAATCACCCAATTTCAGGCCCAGAAGGAAAAACAGCTTATAAATCATAGTTCATTTAATAAAGCTTATTTTTGTTATATAAAAATTGTGTTTAAAAATTAGGCAAATTTATAATCATAGATGTAGATATACAGTATATAAATGACAAAAAGTGTGGTATATTATGTGGCTCAGATAAACAATTAAAGTATTTGACACCTAAAAAACTTCAACTGGCTGGCTTTCATCAAAAAAAACATAACTTGACCCCAAAGAACTAGTTAATTACAGACTGATCTCCAATCTCCCTTTTCTGTCCAAGATACTAGAAAAGGTAGTATCCTCACAATTATATTCCTTCTTAGAGAAAATGGTATCTGTGAGGATTTCCTGTCATGATTTAGAGCGTATCATAGCACTGAGACTGCTCTCCTTAGAGATACAAATGACCTGCTCTTATCATCTGATCGTTGTTGTATCTCTCTATTAGTGCTATTGGATCTTAGTGCTACGTTTGACACCATTGACCACAAAATTCTTTTGCATAGACTAGAAAACTTTGTTGGCATTAATGGAAGTGCATTAGCATGGTTTAAATCGTACTTATATGACCGCCATCAGTTCGTAGCAGTGAATGAAGAGGTATCATATCGATCACAATTGCAGTATGGAGTTCCTCAGCGCTCAGTACTAGGGCCGTTACTCTTCACGCTTTACATGTTACCCTTGGGAGATATCATCAGGAAACACGGTGTTAGCTTTCACTGTTATGCTGATGATACTCAGCTCTATACTTCTTTGCGGCCCTGCAAAACATACCAATTTGAAAAACGAATGGAATGCCATAGTCAATATAAAAAAAAAACAAACAAACAAAAAAAAAATGGATGACGAGTAATTTCTGGTGGTGGTACGTCAGATTCAGTGGTTATTCCACATTTACAACAGTGACCAGTTCCTCCTAAAACAAAGCATATTACGCTTTAATAAAGGAGTACAAAGCAGTGAGTTGAAAAGGAGTGAATTGGCAGTATTTACTGAAGCAGTAGAAGTAGAACATTAGTGTGGAGAAAAGAAGCGAGAGAAAAAAAATCCTCTGCGACATGGTTTAGTGTGGAGAAAAGAAGATTATATATATATATTATATATATATAAAACAATCTAAAGATATAAAACAAGTAAATAAATAGTAAAATAATAAATATAGGAAAACTATTTATGTGTGTACAGCTATTTAAAAAAAAATATCCAAAACAACTTACAAATGAGAGGAAAACAACACTCAGACTGCTAGACTATGATACTCAGCAGCCTGAGTGTTGTTTTCTCCCTCATTTGTAAGTTGTTTTGGATATTTATTTGTAATATATACATGAATAGTTTTCCAGTAGTTTTATTTATGACATTTATGTTAAGTATTAGTGCTGAATCCCACCTCCGCCTATTGCCAATTTACTATTTTCATGTGGACATGCAATTCAGCACCACATCAAATGAACAGCGACCGATCAAACAAAATTTTAAACAAATTACAAATGGCAGAGAGATTAATTTACTTCCAAATGTTAAGTAAATACATTAAAAATATGACACTTTTGAACAAATAACCCTGCATGATTAACAAAATCATAGGGTAAGGTAAACGCCTTTAGTATTTTTTCTCAAAATATTTTATATGGACAAGCAGATATATGTGAACTAAATAATACAAAACAGATTACACATCTAATAATAATAAGAAAAGGCAATTGGACAGTTGGGCTACATTTGCCTAATGGAGTAAATTTAGGCAAACATGAGTAAACATGCCAAAATAGATGTGCCCCATTTAGTGTTTTGGATAAATGTTTAACAAATAAGATAATTTAATAGCAGGCTAAACAACATGCAAGAAATGTAAAAACAGAACTGTATAAGGCCTTTGTCGGTTGCATCACCTGTGAAATCACCAACTGATTGCAGTTCTTTGAACATATCCATCCAGTAATATGCGTTTTGTCATCTGTAGATACCCCACCAACTTTCTATTCTCTGGTTTGCTTGGCTTGTTCCTTGAAAGACACACGGTCCATGCACAGTTGCTGTCGAGTCTTCATTTAGGATTATTTGAGGGCAACCCCTTCTTTCAGCAACAGCGTGAAAATAATACCCAACAATTACTCAGGGATTGTTATTGGTGAAGTAAACTTGCATCCAGATGATGTACCGTGAAAAACCATCAATGCAGCCAATTAACTGCTATGCCATACGGCTTCAGTTTGTCATAAGAACCCATGTGCCATAGATAGGGCCTGGCCCTCCATAATGTCGCCTCCGCAACCTTCTCCCTCTTCTTTCCACCACACCTGATGGATCCAGACTTTATCTGTATCTCTCTAACCATTGCTCTAGTCAGCCGCAAACCATTCAAACGTCATCTTTCATGTATCATTCCGAGCCATGCAGACATCCCGGTCCCTCAAGTTGACTAGCAATGAAATTGAATACACATTCAGGATCGCTATATTGTCTTTGACAATACAGTTGCAGACCTGACAGCCTCCTTCTCAAGTGTCGAACACTTATGTGTAAATTGTCAATCACTGACAGACACAGATCTATTTCAGTTTGAGTGAGTCCCTGATCAAAGTAAAAGCGAATACGATCATCCATGATGCTGCGATAATGCTGCCTCTATACCATGTTTTTATGCCACATACACAGAGAAAATTAAGTTGTGATAATGAGAAAACGACTTTTATGTCGAGATTACAAGAAAATTATGTTGTTGTTTATAACGAGAAAACAACTCGTTATGTTGAGATCATAAGAAAATTAAGTCATGATAATGAGAAAAACACAACTTTCGTTATGTCGAGATCATGAGAAAATTAAGTTGTTATAACGAGAAACCGTCTCAGGTTACGCATTTAATCACTGGTTCCCTGAGAATAGGGAACGAGATGCTGCGTCCTCTAGAGGGCGCTAAGGGAACGCCTCCAGCGTGTCCGGTGTCTGAAGCATGAATGAAAAAACGACAATGAACTTGACATTAGCAGGTGTAGCCCATGACATAATCAGTACGACATCCACAACATCCACTTCTTTGTCTAAAGGATGCAGGAGTGCCCGAAGCATGGCAGAGAGAGAGACACAGCGTCGATATAGTGATAGAACCATGGTTACATGCGTAACCTGAGACATTCCCTTTCGAAAGGGAACTCCACGCTGCATCCTAGGGCGCTAGGGGAACGGTATACCAACACCACCATGCTGAGGGATGAGTGCCCAAACAACTGGATTCCCTAAGTCAAGACTCAAAGGAACATCATCCCTGTCTCAACAAATTCACTGTGGCCAGAGCACGAGCCAGAAACCTCCTACAGGTAAGCTAAAAACTATGCAAACGTCATAGACTAGGTCATCTACCAAAGTCTGGAGCTCTAGAGTGGAGGTCTAGCAAACGACTCTCAGAACAAGAGGAGACCTGGCTACACTCAACACTAAAACAGTTTGTGAGGCTCAAAGAAAAAAGCCTACACCTTAATGCTGCCTACACGGAGCTCTGGAGAGTGGAGGCTTCAGCAGAATAACCCTCTTAAACGAGAGGAAGCCTAACAATGCTCAGTCCTTGTAGCTGTTTATCAATGTGGCCTCGAGAGGGCCGAACACTTGATTACACTGTCTAACTAGAGCTCTGATGAGCGGAGGCCTCAGCAGAACGACTCTCTTAAGTGAGAGGAGGCCAAACCTACTCAACATAAAGGCAGTTTATCAAGACGATCCCACAGAGGGCCAAACACTTGATTACACTGTCTACCTGGAGCTCTGATGTGCGCAGACCTCAGCAGAATGACTCTCTTAAGTGAGAGGAGGCCAAACCTACTCAACATAAAGACTGTCTTTCAAGGTGGCCCCACAGAGGGCCGAACACTTGATTAAACTGTCTACCGGGAGTTCTGATGAGCGGAAGCCTCAGCAGAACGACTCTCTTAAGCGAGAGGAGGCCAAACTTACTCAACATAAAGACTGTCTAGGAAGAAGAAAGGAAAATTATCTCTTTCCTCTTTCTCCCCGATGTCAGCCAGATTAATCCAGGGATGTCTCTCCGTGGCCACCATTGCCGCTTAGATTTCATTCTCAGAGGCTATGACGGCAGGGTCACAGTCTTCAACATCAATGTTTTCCCATTAAAAGATAGTTTGCCAACGTCTCGTCTATGGGAGGCATCGATGCATATCCGTGTTCGCAATCCCTCAACTTTCGCATAATTTGCGCAGTGAAAAAGATGAATGCGAGCCGAATATGGGTTTTTCCAAGACCTTTCCACCTCGGTGTGCAGGTCTGGCAAACACAGAAGACTTGTCGGAATTGGGAGATCATGAAACGCTCATCTTATCTGTTGCGAGCGGACTTTTCGTGATTCCAATTAAGACTTAATCACGCCCCATAACCTCTAACAATTCACCGTATGCGGGGCAGGCAGGCTGAGAGGGTTCCAATGCTTCATTTTCATCCTCATCAACCACATCCTGCACTTCTTGGTTTGCTTTTACCAGAGCACGATCTGCTGGATCAGATGATCACGAGAAAATTAAGTCGTGATAACGAGAAAATTAAGTCGTTATAATGAGAAAAACCGCTTAGAACTTCCGTATATAAATGAGTTTCTTGAAATTAATATATCTTGTGATGTAGACCCTTAAATATTGTGGGAAATGACGAAGTCTGTACAAAACTGAAACCGATTTCGATGAGTCAGTTTGGATAAATTAGAACTACCTTGGATCACATAGATGGATAAAGACTCTTTGGAGAAAAAAATGAGCAGAAATTCAGAAATCCTTTCCTTTAGAAATCATTCTAATATGCTTTGTTGCTCAGTAACCATTTCTGATTATTATCAATGTAGTAAACATTTGTGCTGCTTAATATTTTTGAGGATACTTTTTTTTTTCATGATTGTCTTAGTTATGAATATTTGAAATTGTTCTTTGAGTCAGAGCGCTGGAGTTTGTCAGAAATAGAACGGGGCATCAGTTTACTGTCATGGATTTGTCATGTTGCGTTGCGCCGCATCCACAGCAGAGAACATCACTGGGTTCAGTTTGCTTTTGTCAAATCACACCGCTCGCATCTGATGTAGATGCTTAGAGCAGAACCATGCATTGTTCATTTATATTTCTACATGACTCCCTGAAATACAACTCTGATTAATCAAGCGCACCATCTAGTGGTCTGTTATTGATACAACCACAACTGCTACACCTGATAATGGAGCACTAATGTGGGTACTGCGAGTCATGTTGAGGTAATTAAAATATGTCAAATTAATATTTTGCACTCAATTATTTTCTTATCAGGCAAGTGGCCACATGATAAGTGGGAAAATTATATAGTGTAGTCTTTATTTTGCAAAAAAAAATATGCTGATTGTACACTATCCCTCAGTTTGGGAACCAGTGGAGTAACGTTAGGTGATTTGTGCTCTATTAATTTGGTCTGATACGATGCTCTATGTGCTTGATTAATAATGTCTCTGTAGTACTGCGGTGCACACAGAGGACAAAAACGTTCAGCTTCAACTCTTTATCGTCATTTGTGTTTAATTTGCAAAGCGTACCAAATTTTACAAAATGATATAAAAGCAAAATTTGAATTACTGAATATATAACGGTATCCACAGTATAGCAAAATCCACTTTTCAAGTCACTTTCATACTGGTATAGCGCTCACCCCCACATCCCATGCGATCTAAGTTTATGCTAAAACTCTTGCCTCTCGCATGGAGAAAGTAATTCATAGCTTAATCAAAGAGGACCAAACCGGTTTTATTAAGGGGCATCATGCGTCCAATAATATGCATCGACTGTTTCATGAACTTGATTTTGCAGACTCTCTTCCGAGTCCTTGTGCGATTTTTTCACTTGACGCAGAAAAAGATGTGGAACTATATGTGGGCAGTTCTGCAATGTTTTAGTTTCAGTGAACATTACATTTCTATGATTAAGACACTCTACCACTCACCTGAGGCATCAGTCTTAACTGGTAATATTATTTCCCCCCGTTCCCTTTACAGCATAAAAAGGAGGCAGCGATGTCCACTTTCCCCTTTACTGTTTTGTTTATCCCTTGAACCACTAGCACAAGCCATTAGGAAATCTGACGTTCCACTGATTAAGATTCATGACCATAATCATATTATTTCATTGTACGCTGATGACATTATCTTATATTTAGATAATTTTGATATGTGAATAACTGGTATAATTAAGTAAATTGATCACTTAAGTAGTCTGTTGGGGTACAAGATAAACTGGACTAGGGTGACCAAACGTGCCATTTTCCCAGGACACGTCCTGGCCAGGATTTCTATATTGCCTAAAATATCCAGGGTTTGGCTTTGTTTGCGCTGCGCAGACAAATTGTTGTATGACAAAGTACCGTGAGAGCTCTAGAGAGCAGAAGGCTTCTTGTGCTTTTGAATCGCTCTCACGGTACTTTGATGTCATACACCAATCGGTATGCTCAGTGCTGCTTCAAGTCGAACATTAATATCGCACGCACCATGATTGGTTGATTACATACAATGTCTGCATGTTATAAGTTAAGCAATCATTACCCTCATTAACTATGAAAACAGGAAACCAAAGCCAAAACCTGGATATTTTAGGCAATTTAGCTCAATTTAGATATTACAAAAGTGCTGCAATGAAATCATTTTGACAACTAATTTAATGTTAAACATTGATAACTTGTTCAGAGTTCATTGATTATATAAAATGCAGTGAAGGTTGACTATCTGCATGTCTCATCAATGAGTAGACCTATATGCAATGATGGAGAACAAGATTTTGGGGGTGTTAAGACCAAGAACCAAGCTGACTGAGCAATAAAGCTATAGTGAGCCCTTTTATTAAAATACCTGGAGCATAGGTAATACAAAAATAATACAAAATTTGTCATTCACTCAGTATTACTTGATGTAATTCTATCTCAAATATAAAATCTCAATTACAATTAAGTACAAATTAACTGTATTCAGTCGTGTTTTAGGTCCTAAAACTGTCCAGTACTTTATAGTCAAATCCATTTCTATATAGAAATAATAAAGATTTCTGTGCCACCCCATGGTTGCTGGTCCTTTCCTGGCCTCTCCTATGAAGACATCCTGGCACCGCCACTGCCTAAGAGGGCAAAGTGATTAATATCAGTTTATTTCTTAGTATCTCTATTGCTGAAAAAAAAAAAAAAAAAAAAAAACTTTGTGAATGGCCATTTGATTTGCATTTGAGAGAAACTGAGAAGATTGTAAACAAGAATACAAATTGGCCACCTTTTGCTGAAAATTGCCATTCTGAATTCAAAGGCCATCTGTGTGATTCCAGTAGATCCAATGAGTTGAAAACTCTTGCTACTTCATACTTCAATACAAACCAATGCTGAACTTTGACAAAAAATATATTTTTAAATGTAATAATAGTGATTTTATAATGTCTATATATAAATCCATTAGCAAAACATGAAAAGAACTATACTACAGAGTGGAAATGGTAAACGAGACAATAAATCTTCTTCTGCTGTCGTCTAGTGGTAATAGTGGGAATCATGACATTCGTTTAATAGTATTTGTTTTTTTACCAGGTGAAGTCTTGGCAGAAGTCGTACACTTAGAATGGCAAATTTTCCATGAATTATCTCTATAAGTAAAAAGAAATAAAAAAAAAAATTAAAAGTTTTTTAACATAAATAGCTTTGAGGCAAATTAATTATTTAAATTTAGTCATTTAGCAGACACTTTTATCCAAAGCGACTTACAAATGATTACAATGGAAGCAATCAAAATCAACAAAAGGGCAATGATATACAAATGCTATAACAAGTCTCAGTCTAACACAGTATACGCAAGGGTTTTTTATTATATAATAAATAAAAAGAAAACAGATAGAATAGAAAAGAAATTAGAAGCAAGCTAGTGTTAGAGGCTTTTTTTGCTTTTGTTAACTGTATTATAAATAAAAGGAAAACAGATAGAATACAAAAAGATTAGAGAAGCAAGTGTTAGTTTTTTTAAAAGAAAACAAGCAGTAAATAAATGTCTGTAACGAACAGTCCACTGAAGGAGAATGTAGATGAACCCAAGTGCAGTTTATTTACATAGGTGTAATCCAAAATCCAAACAATAATCCAAACAAGATACACAGACTTGACACTGTCATGTCTTCTGTCTGATCACCCTGTTCTTCAGTGTGCGTGTTCTGTATATGTCTGCATGTTGTGCGCACATGGTGTTTTGTTTTGATCGTTCGCCATGCACCTTTCTGTGGCGTTCCCCCCCCCCCATTACTACCTCTTCCGCTCCTAATTGTTTGACTCCGCTCACCTGAATTCAATGTCTGTTCATCTCTCGCTGTATTTATTTCCGTCTTTCGTGCCAATTGGTGCCAGATCGTTGCACGCCAATAGTCAATGTACAGCCACTCTGTCCTCTCCAGTCTAGCCCTGTTCAGTCGTGCCATTGTCGGTCCTTGTCAGGTTTTTTCTGCTACCAGTTGTTTTGTTCTTTCTATTTTTTCCCCTTCCTCATTTCCTAGACGAGGCACCTGCATTCCGCAGAAGTTTTTCGGTCCGCTCTGATGTCGGTTCTCATGTGTCTTCCTCCCCTCTCCGTTCTCTACGCGGTCGCGCCATCGGGCGCCCCCTGCCGGGTGGTTTCACAAGGACATTGAAACCTCAAATTTTTCTGTTGGACTATTTTCCTGATTTTCCTTGCCTGTTTTTGTTCGTTTGATGAAGTTTCTTTTGGACTTGTTAAATAAATTGGTCTCATACTGAAACCTGCATCTGTGTCCGGTGGTGTCCCTGACAGACGTGGCATGAACAGACTTGACGAAACAGACTTGACGTGGCATGAACAGACTAGACTCACCGACAGCTGGTTGCAATACTACATTTATACACGACAAGAGACAATGGCAAAAACATGATGGGAAACAAGACACATGACTAAGACAACCAATCGGAACATGACACAAGGAACAAGAGGAACCAATAGCAAGACAAGAAGAGGGCAAGGGAAGCATGACACAAACAGCAAAATCAAACAATAACAAAATAAAAGACATGAAAACATAGCCCAAAACAGACATTACATACATGAGTTCGTGCATGGCCTCCTTGGCCATGACAGGACCGGCAGAGAGTTCGTGGACGGCCTCCTTGGCCATGGCAGGACAGACAGAGAGTTCGTGGACGGCCTCCTTGGCCGTGGCAGGACAGGCAGAGAGTTTGTGGATGGCCTCCTTGGCTGTGGCAGGACAGGCAGAGAGTTTGTGGATGGCCTCCTTGGCCTCCTTGGCCATGGCAGGAATTACGTGGACAGCCTCCTTGGCCATGGCAGGACAGGCAGAGAGTTCGTGGACGGCCTCCTTGGCCGTGACAGGACAGGCAGTGAGTTCGTGCATGGCTTCCTTGGCCGTGGCAGGACAGGCAGAGAGTTTGAAGGTGGGCGCCACCACCTCGGGAGGTTCTGCAGTGGAAGCCGCCTCCTCTGACAGGCGGGACATCACAATGCTCCGGTGTGGTAGGTACTGGAGGATAGCAGGGTTTCTCATAAACGAGGAACCACTCAACCGGAGTGCAAAGTCGATATAGCTAGTCAGAGTCCAGTGAGATGTGTGTCGTGGCATTAACAAAGAGATTTCTTTTGTGAGTCCAAAATGGAAAATGTCTTTGAGGGCCACATCATTGAAGTCCACTAAGTGGCACAAAGAACAGAAATCCTCCACATAATCCTTAATGGGACGAGTCCCCTGGCGTAGTCCAAGGAGGGCAACTGCTGGGTTCATGGTAGGTCGTGTATTCTGTAACGAATAGTCCACTGAAGGAGAATGTAGATGAACCCAAGTGCAGTTTATTTACATAGGTGTAATCCAAAATCCAAACAATAATCCAAACAAGATACACAGACTTGACGTGGCATAAACAGACTTAACGTGGCATGAACAGACTTGATGAAACAGACTTGACGTGGCGTGAACAGACTAGACTCACCGACAGCTGGTTGCAATATTACGTTAATACACGACAAGAAACAATGGCAAAAACATGACTACTTATACAAATAATGAGGGTCACATGACAAGAACAAACCAATGGGAAACAAGACACATGACTAAGACAACCAATCCGAACATGACACATGGAACAAGAGGAACCAATAGCAAGACAACAAGAGGGCAAGGGAAGCATGACACAAACAGCAAAATCAAACAATAACAAAATAAAAGACATGAAAACATGAACATGAAGCAAAACCCAAAACAGACATTACAATGTCTAAAAGGGGCAAGTTTTTTTTAAAAGAATAGAATTATATTAGAGGATGCTAGAGTTAGAGGGTCAAATAAAAATGGAAGAGATGTGTTTTTAGCCGATTCTTAAAGCTAAACTGCTCAGATTGAGTTGAGCAGGTCATGGAGAAAACAGTTAATGTAAAAGTCTGTGAAAGTGATTCTGTGTCTCTTTGGGATGAACAATAAAGCATTGTTCACTTGCAGAACGCAAGCTTCTAGAGCAGGGTTCCTTAATTACTTTTTGCCAAGGGCCGAATTTGTAGTGTCGTCTGCCGCTGCTCTGAAGAATCACACTCAGTCTGGGGTTTTGCTTTCAGAAGAAAATACTTTATTTCAAGGAGAATAAAGCTGAGAGTTCCTTGCAAGGAGATCTCTCGAATGTTATGTGGTATCTCCTTATATACAGTTTACAGGGCGTTCCAAATATTTCATAATTTTCCTTATGCTTACAATTCGATTCCTCCCTAGAGAGAAGGGGCCCCCTACTTGTTTTGGTAAAGAGAAAGGCCCTTTTGTTGGTCTTTCCAGATGTTTCTCATCTGGTTCTGTACATTCTGGCCACGTAGGCATCTTTCTTCCTATACTAAAACCATAGGATTACAATGGAATAATAACTATAGACATATATGGCTAAATTCACCTTGATTATACTTGATTAATAAAAAAATCTTATTAATAAAAATCTTCCACATTTCCCCCCTTTGAAACTTAGTAAGTTTCACATTTGATTATTTATATCCAGAGTGCTACTCCATAATTCAGTCTTATTAGTTAACACTACCTAGTGACTAAATAAGTCACACTGTATAATCACCAATGACTAGATTATGTAATTTCACTCTGGGGGAGCAACAGGACCAAACATCTCCCTCCACACCTGACTAGGAGGGAGTAAAGGATCCAGCCTCCCTAAACTCTTTCTTTTAATAGTAAACAATGTTTTAAGCATGAGCATGCAATTGGTTCAGCACTTGCCTGTGGTTGCCACAGTTGTGTATAAAAGACATAAAAATACATACATAACATAACATATTGAATATCACAAGATTATAATAGTTGATCTTCAGCCCAGATACCTAACGCATCATAGAGGGCCACCCTTGGGGCAGAAGTTAGGCTAGCACTTACACCCAGGGTATGGTTCATCTTTAAACCTCTTCATCATCTTTGTTAGAGTCAGTAGAACTATCATCAAAAGTTTGTTAATTTAAGTTTAGTTTGCTTAGCCATCCTTCATAATAGTCCTCCAGGCTCCTTTCTGTGATTATTTGTTGATTATTTGGGACTTTTATCACTTCCATTTGCTTAGCAGTAGCGTTGACGATTAATGTTCTTAATATAGGTAATACACAGCAAAATAACATTCCTCCTACTAATATGGCAACTCCCCAAAACATTCCTAGTTTAGCAAACCATGCTCCCCATGCTCCAAATTTCAAATCAAACCAATCCCAAATTTGTTTGTCTCTTCTGGCATTTGAAGTAACTTCAGCTCTTAATTTTTTGATTTTATTTATAACTTCACTAAAAGCTCCCCAGGGGCAGTATTATTTGGTATAAAAGTACAACACTGATCTCCAAACATAACACAAACTCCTCCCTTGTCAGCCAAGAGCCAATTAAGAGCCTGTCTGTTTTGCCATGTCATTCTACTTTTTGCATGCTCTTAGTTTCCTAACAAGGTTAAGACATCATCAGTATAATTAATGAATCTTTGTTGATTATAATAAATGTAATTAATCCACTCTGCATTTTTGTTTGGTGTGACCAAAATAAATATTGACTCAAAACCATCCCTTGCCTTGAATTCATTAGGAATTCCTCTCGGTTGTCCAATTGAGTCTAAATACACATTGGGGTCTGGCTCGTAACCTCTTTTAATTCTGTTGTCTTCCTTACTTGTGCTTTGTTCTGTTCCCCATTGTGCCATGTTACTTCTTGAAGTAATCGTACTCTTATGCATATTCCTTTCCATCCTACTGGTAAGGAAGGCAGCAATATCTCACTTCCACAGATCCAAAAGAAATCTGCTATTATTAACCCTCTGGAGTCTAAGGGTATTTTTGGGGCCTGGAGAAGTTTTGTCATGCCCTGACATTTGTGCTTTTTTCAGTTTCTTATAAATATCTAAATGGCTAAAGTCTAATCTCACCGTTATCAGCACAAACTGGGCTATAATAATATGTGAGCAGCATGTATGTACATGATTGTGTTTTTGAGAAAAAAATGTTATGCCTGGTTAGTGAAAAACTAAAAATGTTAAATCACTTGAATAAGGCAATAAAACCACATACAGAAAATTGGTTCCCGGGACTTTTGAGAACTGGAGCTTGTAGCCTAGAATTTTTTTTTCTAAATGATGTAAAAAAACATCTTGTTTACTCACTTACAGAAAACAATATATTGATTTAAATTTTCTAAGACACTTTTTGTTGGTAAAAGTCATACTAGGCGTCAACTATCATGAATTCACACCTGAGAAGACAAAGGCCTGCATAATGAGCCATACATTCATATTTTACACAGAAAATAATTAATTACAACAAAAAATAATTTAATATTTACTTGTGAGTGCAGTTTTATGTTTGTAGTTTATTTAGAATATATTTAATTATCCCACAACATAATTTAATATTTACTTGTGAGTGCAGTTAAACAGTTTATTAGGAACAATAAAAGCTGACTTTCAAACTGAATTTTGTGCATCATTACTCCAGTCACACAATCCTTCAGAAATCCTTTTAACAATCTTATTTTCTACAAAAAAAAAAAAAAAACATTTATTGTTATTATTATCATTATTATTATTATTATTATTAATGTTGAAAAGAGCTGAGAATATTTTTTTCAGGTTTTTTAGGGGGGATAAATTGAAAGAACAGCATTGTTTGTTACATATGTTACAGTTACATTTATTGGTACATTTATATTATTTACATCAAGCTTTTGGATGGTATAGTAGTGTATATTGTTATTGAAACTTCATAATATTTCACTTGATTATACATTTAGTCAGGAATTATAGTTTGGAAAAAGTCTTTGGAAAAAGTCTAACTAGTAAAATGTTTACACGTTATGTGAAAACTAGTAAAAGTATATAAATAAATAAAAAGAGACTTACTCATGTTTATGATCTCTGCTGAATAAAGTGCTTCATTCTTTTTTTCTGAGGAAATCCAAATCTCAAATCCTCAACCATATCACATCTTTTTGGGGTGAATTATGTCTTGTTCCTCTCATCGCGAAGCAATAAGTAAAATAAAAAAAAACTTGAACAATCTCGCTGCGTTGTCTTCTGCTGTGTGGGCGTATTCAAGCCGCGCGCTTCAGTGAAACATTATCATCTCAAAAGTGCGTTGAGCGCGGGAGCGTGGTCGCATTAGAAGATAATGAAGGGAGACGTGAAAAACGGACATCGCGTTGTTTTCATATGGATTACTTTATCACAGAATATTTTTTTTCGGCAGCACTGGTTTGGTTGAAAAGTAGACATGT
Source organism: Cyprinus carpio (assembly GCF_018340385.1). NCBI lineage: Eukaryota > Metazoa > Chordata > Actinopteri > Cypriniformes > Cyprinidae > Cyprinus > Cyprinus carpio. Next base: position 30,431,673 of record NC_056576.1, read on the forward strand.
AAGGCTTTCTATAGATATCTCTCTCATGTCTCTGTGTTGAGTAATTACTGAGTTACAGTTCATTTTAATGACGCGTTTGTAAATGAAGATCAGTGCAGACAAAGGCTGCAGACAGCACACCTTGTTTGTTATCTTTATTTTATAAATGCACAAAGTTTTGTTGTTATTATGTCTGTATACAAAAAAGTAGACCCTTTACAGATTCAATTGATGTATTGCTCTTATCTGTACGATCAAAACTGAAAGTGTAATTTAAGTTCTTTTCGGGGTTATCAATAGAAAATATCCCAAAACGCGTATACGCGTTAATCGACTCCAGAGGGTTAATATGTTCCTAGGAGTCCATAACAGTGTCAACCATGTCACTTCTGGTTGCCAGCAGGTGGCGCTATGACTATAACTGAATTCGGTCATGAGTGTTTGTTCAGGACAGAACATCTATCACACATGTGAAGTTTGGGGCAGATCGGACATTGCTTGCCTGAGTTACAGCGACTTCCTGTTTCACGGCGAAACATCAAACTATATCAGGCCGCCAGGGACACACCCCTTGACGAAAACTCACAAAGGTCTTATGATGACCCTCACCAAATTTGAAGATAATCAGATTAAAACTGTAGGAGGAGTTCGTCAAAGTACGAGGCATGGAAATGGCAAAAACTGCACAAAAATCGTACAGGAAATTCAAAATAACTTACTTCCTGTAGGGTTTTGGATTTTGTCCCAAGATACTTTTTTGTAGGTAATGGTGTGTTACACATTTGTACTGATTTTCATGCATGTACGTGAAATGTAGCCCAAGGCGCACTCCGTTGAAATTTAACAGGTGGCGCTATCGAGCCATTTTGCCACACCCACTTCTGAAACCTATATCAGATGTAAATTTTCACCAGTTCTGATGCGTGTGCAAAGTTTTGTGAGTTTAAGAGCATGTTTAGGCCCTCAAAAATGCGAATCAATTCCAAGAAGAAGAAGAAGAAAAAGAATAAACGGAGCAATTACAATAGGGTCCTCACACCATCGGTGCTTGGGCCCTAATAAACAGAGCAATTCCAAGAGGGTCCTCGCACCACCGGTGCTCGGGCCCTAATTAAAGCTGCAAGCAGCAATGAAAGGGCCCTCGCACCCGGGCTCACCACCAACCAGTGGCCATAGGAGAACAGCGAATGTTGGGCCATATTCTTACAAAAAATCAAATTTTTCCGCCACAGTACAAGCTTACTAATGGCCCCAGATATGATCTTTTCTCACTTTCTCAATGTTAACCCTCTGGAGTCTAAGGGTATTTTTGGGGCCTGGAGAAGTTTTGTCATGCCCTGACATTTGTGCTTTTTTCAGTTTCTTATAAATATCTAAATGGCTAAAGTCTAATCTCACTGTAATCAGCACAAACTAGGCTATAATAATATGTGAGCAGCAAGTATGTACATGATTGTGTTTTTGAGAAAAAAAATGTTATGCGTGGTTAGTGAAAAACTAAAAATGTTAAAATCACTTGAATAAGGCAATAAAACACATACAGAAAATTGGTTCCCAGGAATTTTGAGAACTGGAGCTTGTAGCCTAGAATTTTTTTTTTTCTAAATGATGTGAAAATCATCTTGTTTACTCACTTACAGAAAACAATATATTGATTTAAATTTTCTAAGACACTTTTTGTTGGTAAAAGTCATATGCGAGTAGGCGTCAACTATCATGAATTCACACCTGAGAAGACAAAGGCCTGCATAATGAGCTGCATAATGAGCCATTCAGTCAGCTGTGTCACTGAGAGGGATGAGTTACAAGAAAGAATGTGAGGACAAAATAAATCTATATAATTTTATGTTTGTAGTTTATTTAGAATATATTTAATTATCCCACAACATAATTTAATATTCACTTGTGAGTGCAGTTAAACAGTTTATTAGGAAAAATCTAAGCTGACTTTCAAACTGAATTTTTGCATCATTACTCCAGTCACACAATCCTTCAGAAATCCTTTTAACAATCTTATTTTCTACAAAAAAAAACATTTATTGTTATTATTCATCATATTATTATATTATTATTATTATTATTATTATTATTATTAATGTTGAAAAGAGCTGAGAATATTTTTTTTAGGTTTTTTAGGGGGGATAAATTGAAAGAACAGCAATGATTGTTACATTTGTTACAGTTACATTTATTGTTACATTTATATTATTTACATCAAGCTTTTGAATGGTATAATAGTGTATATTGTTATTGAAACTTCATAATATTTCACTTGATTATACATTTAGTCAGGAATTATAGTTTGGAAAAAGTCTTTGGGAAAAAGTCTAACTAGTAAAATGTTTGACACGTTATGTGAAAACTAGTACAAGTATATAAATAAATAAAAAGAGACTTACTCATGTTTATGATCTCTGCTTAATAAAGTGCTTCATTCTTTTTTATGAGGAAATCCAAATCTCAAATCCTCAACCACATCACATCTTTTTGGGGTGAATTATGTCTTATTCCTCTCCTCCTCCGCGAAGCAAACAGTAAAATAATAAAAAATTTGAAGAACAGTCTCGCTGCGTTGTCTTCTGTTGTGTGGGCGTATTCAAAAGCCGCGCGCTTCAGTGAAACATTTGAATCTCAAAAGCGCGCTCGGCGCGGGGGCGTGGTCGCATTAGAAGATAATGAAGGGAGACGTGAAAAACGGACATCGCTTTGTTTTCATATGGATTACTTTATCACAGAATATTTGTTTTCAGCATCACTTGTTTAGTTTAAAAAGTAGACATGTCAGGCTTTCTGTAGATATCTCTCTCATGTCTCTTCGTTGAGTATTCACTGAGTTACAGTTCATTTTAATGACGCATTTGTATCTGAAGATCAGCGCAGACAACGGCTGCAGACAGCACTCCTTGTTTGTTATCTTTATTTTATAAGTGCACAAAGTTTTGTTGTTATTATGTCTGTATACAAAAAAAAGTAGACCCTTTACAGATTCGATTGATGTATTGCACTTATCTGTACGATCAAAACTGAAAGTGTAATTTAAGTTCTTTTCGGGGTTATCAGGAGAAAATACCCCAAAACGCGTATACGCGTTAAACGACTCCATAAGGTTAATGTCTTCAGGCCAGGACTCTTACCAAACATGCAAAGTTTCGGGCAGATCAGACATTACATGTTTAAAGGTCCCGTTCTTCGTGATCCCATGTTTCAAACTTTAGTTAGTGTGTAATGTTGTTGTTAGAGTTCAATTCCAAGCGAGATATTTTATTTAACAGAAGTCGCCTACATCGAACGGCCAGTTTGGACTACATCCCTCGACTTCCTTCTTTAATGACGTCACTAGAAAAGTTTTTTGACTAACCTCCGGCCACAGGAATACACAAAAAAAGGGGGCGTGGTCTTGTTGTGATCCCATGGAGAAGAGGAAGAGTTGCGTTTGTAGAGTGTGTTTGTCGCCATGTCGTCGAAAAGCTGTTATTTTCATCCTGGAGTCCAATCACCTTTGTTTGGCCTTCCCAGGGACACTGTACTTAGAGATCAATGGTTACAATTTATGTTTAACTCGGTTCCCGAAAATTATAATCCACATGTAAAACTATGTGCAGCTCATTTTGCTGAGGACAGCTTGCTGAGGACAACTTCCTCAATCTCAATCAGTTTAATGCCGGATTCGCACAAAGATTATTCTTGAAAGATGGAGCAGTTCCCTCTTTGTCTGGAGAAGGCGTTGTGTATGCACCACAAACTATAAGTTAATTTAAACAAATAAAACAAAAATTTAAACAGTTTCTGTAATACACAAAGGGCAACACTGTTTAGCTTTGTTAACTAGATGGTAATTGAAACTAATCCGACAAAAAATGTAAAAAAGTGTAGTAATTCAACCGGACACCATCGATTGTTGGTGTTTGTAATGATCAGTTTAAATTATTTGTTGAATATGTCTGTTGTTTACTGTTTAACCACATGCTGGTTTTAATTGCAGCCACGCGAATCATTGTTCTATGTTTAGGCCTATGTAACGTTACCTACTGTAGTAAAGCCATGTTTGTTTCCTATTTATTGTGAAGCTATTATGCTACAGTAGTCATATATACGAAAATGTAACTGTGCTAAACAGTAACAAACAATAAATATCCACAGTTTTTGATGTAATAATCTATTGAAGGACCATGTTAATAAATTTATTATAGAGAATGCATGCCTGTTTTGTGTTTTTGCTTTGTTTCTGTTGTATTCTGATAAATGTCAATTAAATATGTCATTACTGTTGAACATGGAAAATGTGTACATTGGTATTACTTCATAATTAAATACACATTTGAAATATTTGTTACAGAGTTTATCTCAGCAGGGACCATGTTCCCAAGAGCTCCCTGGAACATCTTCAGTACATGAAGCTGGATGCCAGACAGACTCTGCAAACACCGAAACATTGGCCATACAGATATCAGCAAAGATGCGATCAGTGGGCACACAACTTTCTGTTGGTACACTGAAGCAAAAGGTATTAAGTCTAGATATGAAATATCAGTAGTGGCACATATTTGTTTGTATTATGTTTTTATATAGAGAAATTATATGTAATTGCATGAAAGACTGTTTTGAATAATAATATATAATTATTAAATTTAAGTCATTATTTAATTATTAAAATATTTTTTGCCTTGCCTTGTAGGCCTTCAGGCAACAGTTTCCAGTCTTTTATATAGGAATGTTGTGCAGGTAATATTGTTTATGGCATCAAAATAACGTGAAGTTATATTTATTACGGTCTACTAATGATTTGACTTATTCTTCAATGATTGCAGGTTGTATCTCGCAGCCATGCACTACAATGAGAATGCCCAGCGTCCACAGGTAACAACAACACAAGGGGAGGCTGTTTTCAAAATCGCTTTTCCGAAGTCAAAACAAGGGGAATGCACAGCCAAGACCCAACATTTAGTAAGTTAGAAAAATTTATTTAAAAAAATTAAGACAACAAAATTATTCAATACAAAATATTTATAGCAAAATGTAACAACACTACTATAACATGCACAATATATATTTTTAGTCAGTACTTTCACAAGCAGTTTTACATTTGTCTTTCAGACTATGTCGATGACCTGATGAGTCTTCTACTACACGAAGTCATTGTGGACCCAACACCATATGTAGAAGAACTACATCAGATCACCATTCCACCTCCCCTGTCATCAGAGTTTGAAAAACCCTGCAAGGAAGATGTCATTGCCCGCCATGTGTCTCGGTTTAGTCAAGGGGTGGCTGGAATCCAACGTACTGTCCAGCTGGATCAGGAAACTGCTGGCGTATCCGGCGAACAACACAAGACGGGATGACGACCCTCACATGTTGTCCTAAGTAGCCCCAGCACCAGCTGACAAAGCTGCGATATGCCGCATAACAGAAACACCTATGGCATTGAACCAAAAAGACAAAGTAAACAAATGGTTCATTAACATCATGTGTACATATGTTTGTAAAAAATACATTGTTTTAAACATTTTTTTTATATTCTTATATAACTAAAGTTATTGTACATTGTTTAATTTTATTATATTTAATAAAAACATACTCTTCTTCAGTTCTTCGCCTCACTCATCTGTAGTCAGCTTTGTAAATATTATTTATATGTTTTGTAAGGTATATGGGTTTAAGCAGTTTGCTTCAAAGCCCGGGTGATGAACCATACACGTAGGAGGGTCTGCAATCTGCATCATTCGTCGACAAACCTATACCTATACACTGATGTGAGGCATTAATAATTTAATGTGCAGTCACGTAACATTCAACTTTTAATAGATCAATTATTGTAATGCATGGCAACGATTTCTTTTACGCAACATGGCAGCTTTTAAGGCTATATCCATGGTGAAAAAGTGTATTTATATAAAGTTGTTTGGATGAAAACAATTTCAAAAGAACTATACACAACAAAAAAATTATTTAATTAGGAGGTGTTACAGTACTTTTTATATTTCTTTGGAGCAGATGTTTTTCACCTCCGTTGGCATTTTGTTACAATTACCACATGTACACCTATAAAACATATATTATTAATCAAAACTCATGCTCACGTGTAACTTAGGTAGGAATAAACAATGCACTTATTTTAAAAATTCAACAACACCATCGTTAATTCAACAGACGGACAAAACCATATACCACAAGCTTTTATAACAGTTTGTAACATTTAACATTACAATTTAGCCAATTCAAGGTAACAGCCAAACGTAAAAGTATGACAACTACTAAATAAACAGCTTACCATTGTGAAACATCCTGCAAAAGTCGTGCTTGCACAGGTTCAACTCGATCCTCTTCATCTATGTTCTATGGGTCTGATTCCGGCTCAAATTGATAGGGTAAAATTAAAGACATGTTTACAATAACACTGAGCGCATGCATCTCCACGTTATGGTAAGAGGCGTGACCTTTCCGGGAAATGTGCGCTAAGCTGCTGTCGAATCACAACACAGGAACCGCTGGCACAATCAGAACTCGTTACGTATTTCTGAAGGAGGGACTTCATAGAACAAGGAAGTCATCAGCTCGTTTTTATGACAGTGAAAACAGCGGTATACAGATAAGTAAATTGTGTGAAAAATACTGTTTTTTTTTATAAAACCGAAACATTAACACATGATATATTACACACAACTAACAAAAACAAAACATTAAAAAAAACACGAAAAATGGGACCTTTAAGTTAGTGTAAAAGAAGTAATTTCCTGTTGCCAGCAGGTGGCGCTAAGACTATAAACAAATATTAGCCTAAAGATGAGTTCAGGCCAGGACCCACATCAAACACAAGAATTTTGGGCAGACCAGATATTGCATGTTTAAGTTAGTTTAAAACACGTAATTTCCTGTCGCCAGCAGGTGGCGGTATGATTATAACTGAAATATTGGCCTTAAAATCTGTTGAGACTAGGAGTCTAATCAAACAAGTGAAGTTTAGGGCAGATCAGACATTTCATGTTTAAGTTAGTTTAAAATAAGTCATTTCCTGTTGCCAGCAGGTGGCGCTATAATTATAATTGAATAGTGGCCTTTAGAAGTGTTCAGGCCAGGACTCTTATAAAACGTGTGAAATTTGGGGCAGATTGGGCATTGTATGCAAGAGTTACAACAACTTCCTGTTTCATAGTATTAATAGCATCCTTTAGCACATAGTAAGTGTTGCTAGCATGTTTGGGAATACTTCTAGCATGATTAGCACACAGTGGCATATTTTACGGTGTTGCTAATAGTGCATAAAAGTATTAAAACATGTCACTTCCTGTTGTCAGTAGGTGGCACTATAAATAAAACCAAATATGAGCATGTAGATATCTTCAGGCCAGGACTCTAATCAAACTTTTGAAGCTTGAGGCAGATTGGACATTGTATGCACGAGTTACAGTAATGTTCTACTTCACTGCATTAATAGCATGCTTTAACACTGAGCTAAGTGTTGCTAGCATGTTTAAGCATGCCTCTAGAATTTTGCCAGCCTATTTAACACATGTTGATGCTTTTTATTATTTTGCAAGAAGTCCATAACAGTGTTAAACATGCCACTTCCTGTTGCCATCAGGTGGCACTGTGACTATAATCAAATACAGGCATTTTGATGTGTTCAGGACAGGACTCTTGTGAAATGTGTGAAGTTTGAGGCAGATCGGATATTGCTAGCCTGAGTTACAGCAACTTCCTCTTTCACTGCATTAGTAGCATGCTTTAGCACTTAGCTAAGTGCTACTAGCATGTTTTACTATGTTTTTAACATGTTGCCAGTGTATTTAGCACTTCCTGACACTTTTTAATATGTTGCCAGGAGTCCATAACATTGTTAAACATGACACTTCCTGTTGCCAGTAGGTGTCGCTATGACTATAACCCGAATAAGGGCATGTTGATGTGTTCCGGACAGGACTCTTGTCAAACGTTTGAAGTTTGGGGCAGATTGATCATTGCTTGCCTGAGTTACAGTAATTTCCTTTTTTACGGCATTAGTAGCATGCTTTAGCACTTAGCTAAGTGCTACTAGCATGTATAAGTATGTTTCTAGCATGTTGCCAGCCTATTTAACACTTGTTGACACTTTTTAATATGTTCCTAGGAGTCCATTACAGTGTTAACCATTTCACTTCCTGTTACAAGCAGGTGGCTCTATGTCTATAACTGAATTTGGGAATCGGTGTTTGTCCAGGGCATAACACCTATCAAACTTATGAAGTCTGGGGCAGATCAGACATTGCTTGCCTGAGTTACAACAACTTCCTGTTTCATAGTATTAATAGCATGCTTTAGCCCTTGGTTAATGTTGTTAGCATGTTTGGGAATATTTCTAGCATGTTTAGCACACAATGGCATATTTATTTGTTTGCTAATAGTGCATATCAGTGAAAAACATGACACTTCCTGTTGCCAGTAGGTGGCGCTATAGCTATAACCAAATATGAACATGTAGATGTCTTCAGGCCAGGACTCTAATCAAACTTGTGAAGTCTGAGGCAGATTGGACATTGTATGCTTGAGTTACAGGAATGTTCTTGCATTAATAGCATGCTTTAACACTGAGCTAAGTGTTGCTAGCATGTTTTAGCATGCTTCTAGAATTTTGCCAGCCTATTTAACACGTTGATGCTTTTTATTATTTTGCAAGGAGTCCATAACAGTGTTAAGACACTTCCTGTTGCCATTAGGTGGCACCATGACTGTAACCGAAAATGGGCATGTTGATGTGTTCAGGACAGGACTCTTGTTAACATCTGAAGTTTGGGGCAGATCGGACATTGCTGGCCTGAGTTACAGCAACTTCCTGTTACACGGCAAAACATCCAATTTTGTCAGGCCGTCAGGGACACACCCCTTGACGAAAACTCAAAACCTTCGCAATTTAACATCACAAAGGTCTTATGATGACCCTCACCAAATTTGAAGACAATCCGATTAAAACTGTAGGAGGAGTTCGTCAAAGTACGAGGCATGGATATGGCAAAAACTGCACAAAAATCCTACAGGAAATTCATAATAACTTACTTCCTGTTGGGTTTTGGATTTTGTACCAAGATACTTTTTTGTAGATAATGGTGTGCTACACGTGTGTACCAATTTTCATGCATGTACGTGAAACGTAGCTCGAGGCGCACTCCGTTGAAATTTAATAGGTGGCGCTATCGAGTCATTTTGCCACAACCACTTCTGAAACCTATATCAGATGTAAATTTTCGCCAGTTCTGATGCGTGTGCAAAGTTTCGTGAGTTTTGGAGCATGTTTAGGACCTCAAAAATGCGATTCATTTTGGAGAAGAAGAAGAAGAAGAATTAAAGCTGCAAGCAGCGATGAACGGGCCCTCGCACCCAGGCTCACCACCACCGGGTGGCTTTTGTGAAACAGCGAATGGCCAGATATATGCGTTTAATGTGGTAAATATAAGAGGAATATGTCAAAGTCATATATATGTGCCAGTCTTCCTGCTGCCAGCTGGTGGCGCTATGACTATAACTGGATTTTGTCATGAAGATTTCTCCAGTCCAGCACTTTTATCAAGCATATGAAATTTAGTGCAGATTGAACATGGAATGTTTAAGTTAGTATAAAGCATGTTGTATCCTATTGCCAACAGGTGGCGCTATGATTATAACTGAACATTGGCCTTTAGATATCTTCAGGCCATGACTCTTATCAAATATTTGAAGTTTGGTGCAGATTGGACATGGCATGTTTAAGTTAGTGTAAAATAAGCCATTTTCTGTTGTCAGCAGGTGGCGCTATGATTATAGTGAAATATTGACCTTCAGATGTGTTCAAGCCAAGACTCTTTTCGAACATGTGAAGTTTGGGGAAGATCGGACATCTTATGCCTGAGTTACAACAACTTCTATTCCCATGGCGAGACATCAAACTTTGTCACGGCGCCATGGCCACACCCTTTAATGAAACCTCAAGATGTTCACAATTTAACATCGCAAAGGCCTTTAGATTAGACCGACCAAAAAAAAAAAAAAAAAAAAAGTCATAAAATTTCTAGGAGTAGTTTGTTACGGCGTAAAACATGTCACTTCCTGTTGCCAGCAGGTGGCGCTATAGCGAAATCTGAATATTGGCATGTAGACATATTCAGGTCAGGAGTCTTCTCAAACATGTGAAGTTTGGGGCAGATTGGATATTGTATGTTTGAGTTATAGCAACTTCCTTTCTCATGGCGAAACATCGAAATTTGTAAGGCCGCCACAGACACGCCCTTAAACGAAACCTCAAGATCTTCGCAATTTAACATCGCAAAGTCCTTTAGATTACACTGACAAAGTTTGGTGTTGATCTGAATAAATCTCTAGGAGGAGTTCGTTAAAGTAAAACCCCTGAAAATGGCAAAAACAACACAAATTTTGCAGAGAAAATTCAAAATAACTACTTCCTGTTGGGTTTCGGATTTTGCACCAAGAGTCTTTTTTGTACGTATTGGGGAGTTACATGTGTGTACCGATTTCCATACATGTACATGAAACATAGCTCGAGGCGCACACCGTTGAACGTGTATAGGTGGCGCTGTCGAGCCATTTTGCCACACCCACTTCTGAAACCCATATCAGACGTAAATTTTCACCAGTTCTGAGGTGTGTGCAAAGTTTCATGACTTTTCGAGCATGTTTAGGCCCTCAAAAATGCGATTCATTTTGGAGAAGAAGAATAATAATAATAAACGAAGCAATTCCAATAGGGTCCTCACACCATCGGTGCTCGGGCCCTAATTAAAGCTGCAAGCAGCGATGAAAGGGCCCTCGCACCCGGGCTCACCACCAACCAGTGGCCAAAGGAGAACAGTGAACGTTGGGCCATATGCTTATAAAAAGGTAAATATTTGTGCCACATTTCCTGCTTCCAACTGGTGGCGCTATGATTATAACTGAATATCGGCATGTAAATGTCTTCAGGCCAGGACTCTTACCAAACATGCAAAGATTCGGGCAGATCAGACATTGCACGTTTAAGTTAGTGTAAAAGAAGTAATTTCCTGTTGCCAGCAGGTGGCACTAAGACTATAAACAAATATTGGCCTAAAGATGAATTCAGGCCAGGACCCACATCAAACACAAGAAGTTTGGGCAGACCGGATATTGCATGTTTAAGTTAGTTTAAAACAAGTAATTTCCTGTCGCCAGCAGGTTTATAACTGAAATATTGGCCTTAAAATCTGTTGAGACTAGGAATCTTATCAAACATGTGAAGTTTAGGGCAGATCAGACATTTCATGTTTAAGTTAGTTTAAAATAAGCCATTTCCTGTTGCCAGCAGGTGGCGCTATAATTATAATTGAATATTGGCCTTTAGATGTGTTCAGGCCAGGACTCTTATATAACGTATGAAATTTGGGGCAGATTGGGAATTGTATGCAACAGTTACAACAACTTCCTGTTTCATAGTGTTAATAGCATCCTTTAGCACTTAGTAAGTGTTGCTAGCATGTTTGAGAATATTTCTAGCATGATTAGCACACAATGGCATATTTTACGGTGTTGGTAATAGTGCATAAAAGTATTAAAACATGTCACTTCCTGTTGTCAGTAGGTGGCACTATAACTATAACCAAATATGAGCATGTAGACATCTTCAGGCCAGGACCCTAATCAAACATGTGAAGCTTGAGGCAGATTGGACATTGTATGCACGAGTTACAGTAATGTTCTACTTCACTGCATTAATAGCATGCTTTAACACTGAGCTAAGTGTTGCTAGCATGTTTTAGTATGTTTTTAACATGTTGCCAATGTATTTAACACTTCCTGACACTTTTTAATATATTGCCAGGAGTCCATAACAGTGTTAAACATGACACTTCCTGTTGCCAGAAGGTGGCGCTATGACTATAACCCGAATAAGGGCATGTTGTTGTGTTCCGGACAGGACTCTTTTCAAACGTTTGAAGTTTGGGGCAGATTGATCATTGCTTGCCTGAGTTACAGCAATTTCCTTTTTTACGGCATTAGTAGCATGCTTTAGCACTTAGCTAAATGCTACTAGCATGTATAAGTATGTTTCTAGCATGTTTCCAGCCTATTTAACACTTGTTGACACTTTTTAATATGTTCACTAGGAGTCCATTACAGTGTTAACCATGTCACTTCCTTTTACAAGCAGGTGGCGCTATGTCTATAACTGAATTTGGGAATGGGTGTTTGTTCAGGGCATAACACCTATCAAACGTATGAAGTTTGGGGCAGATCGGACATTGCTTGCCTGAGTTACAACAAGTTCCTGTTTCATAGTATTAATAGCATGCTTTAGCACTTAGTTAATGTTGTTGGCATGTTTGAGAATATTTCTAGCATGTTTAGCGCACAATGGCATATTTTTTTGTTTGCTAATAGTGCATATCAGTGAAAACATGTCACTTCCTGTTGCCAGTAGGTGGCGCGCTATAGCTATAACCAAATATGAGCATGGAGATATCTTCAGGCCAGGACTCTAATCAAACTTGTGAAGCTTGAGGCAGATTGGACATAGTATGCACGAGTTACAGTAATGTTCTATGCCAGCCTATTTAACACGTTGATGCTTTTTATTATTTTGCAAGGAGTCCATAACAGTGTTAAACATGCCACTTCCTGTTGCCATCAGGTGGCCGCTATGACTATAATCAAATACAGGCATGTTGATGTGTTCAGGACAGGACTCTTGTGAAAGGTGTGAAGTTTGGGGCAGATCGGATATTGCTAGCCTGAGTTACAGCAACTTCCTTTTTCACTGTATAAGTAGCATGCTTTAGCACTTAGCTAAGTGCTACTAGCATGTTTTAGTATGTTTTTAACATGTTGCCAGTGTATTTAGCACTTCCTGACACTTTTTAATATGTTGGCAGGAGTCCATAACAGTGTTAAACATGACACTTCCTGTTGCCAGAAGGTGGCGCTATGACTATAACCCGAATAAGGGCATGTTGATGTGTTCCGGACAGGACTCTTGTCAAACCGTTCAAAGTTTGGGGCAGATTGATCATTGCTTGCCTGAGTTACAGCAATTTCCTTTCTTACGGCATAAGTAGCATGCTTTAGCACTTAGCTAAGTGCTACTAGCATGTATAAGTATGTTTCTAGCATGTTGCCAGCCTATTTAACACTTGTTGACACTTTTAATATGTTCCTAGGAGTCCATTACAGTGTTAACCATGTCACTTCCTGTTACAAGCAGGTGGCGCTATGTCTATAACTGAATTTGTGAATGGGTGTTTGTTCAGGGCATAACAACTATCAAACGTATGAAGTTTGGGGGAGATCAGATATTGCTTGCCTGAGTTACAACAACTTCCTGTTTCATAGTATTAATAGCATGTTTTAGCACTTAGTTAATGTTGTGCTAAAACAATGGCATACTTTTTTGTTTGCTAATAGTGCATATCAGTGAAAAACATGTCACTTCCTGTTGCCAGTAGGTGGCGCTATAACTATAACCAAATATGAACATGTAGATGTCTTCAGGCCAGGACTCTAATCAAACTTGTGAAGTTTGAGGCAGATTGGACAACGTATGGTTGAGTTACAGTAATGTTCTATTTCACTGCATTAATAGCATGCTTTAACACTGAGCTAAGTGTTGCTAGCATGTTTTAGCATACTTCTAGAATTTTGCCAGCCTATTTAACACATGTTGATGCTTTTTATTATTTTGCAAGGAGTCCATAACAGTGTTTAACAAGACACTTCCTGTTGCCAACAGGTGGCACCATGACTATAACTGAATACGGGCATGTTGATGTGTTCAGGACAGGACTCTTGTCAAACGTGTGAAGTTTGGGGCAGATCGGACATTCCTAGCCTGAGTTACAGCAACTTCCTTTTTTCACTGCATTAGTAGCATGCTTTAGCACTTAGCTAAGTGTTGATAGCATGTTTTAGTATGTTTCTAGCATGTTTCCAGCCTATTTAACACTTGTTGACACTTTTTAATATGTTCCTAGGAGTCCATAACAGTTTTAACCATGTCACTTCCTGTTGCCAGCAGGTGGCGCTATGACTATAACTGAATTTGGTCATGAGTGTTTATTCAGGACAGAACATCTATTACACATTTGAAGTTTGGGGCAGATCGGACATTGCTTGCCTGAGTTACAGCAACTTCCTGTTTCACGGCGAAACATCAAATTTGACAGGCCGCCAGGGACACACCCCTTGACAAAAACTCAAAACCTTCGCAATTTAACATCACAAAGGTCTTATGATAACACTCACCAAATTTGAAGACAATACGATTAAAACTGTAGGAGGAGTTCGTCAAAGTACGAGGCAAGGAAATGGCAAAAACTGCACAAAAATCCTACAGGAAATTCAAAATAACTTACTTCCTGTTGGGTTTTGGATTTTGTACCAAGAGACTTTTTTGTAGATAATGGTGTGCTACACCTGTGTACCAATTTTCATGCATGTACATGAAACGTAGCTCGAGGCGCACTCCGTTGAAATTTAATAGGTGGCGCTATCGAGCCATTTTGCCACACCCACTTCTGAAACCTATATCAGATGTACATTTTCGCCAGTTCTGATGCGTGTGCAAAGTTTCGTGAGTTTTGGAGCATGTTTAGGCCCTCAAAAATGCGACTCATTGCGGAGAAGAAGAAGAAAAAGAAGAATAAACGGAGCAATTCCAAGAGGGTCCTCGCACTGCAGTGCTCGGGCCCTAATAAACGGAGCAATTCCAATAGGGTCCTCACACTGCAGTGCTCTGGCCCTAAATATAGCTGCAAGCAGCGATGGCGGGCTCAAGCCATCAGTGCAAACGCCACCCCGGTGGCATCAGGTAAACTGTGCCCAGCGGGCACATGCATTTACAGTAACCCCCGGCAGTCAGGTTTTAAGGGATACGGCAATTAAAGGGTTAATCCGAACCATCAAGACTTTGAAATCACATACACAGAACAACATTCATTAAGAAAGTGAAATTAAATGATTAATAATCTATTTATTTGAACCCTTCCTATTTTCTATTCCAATAAAAGTCTTGGCTATGGAACATCTGCAATAGAGTTGGCTAGCTGGATGCAAATAAAGTCATGCCTTTTATTTTTTCCCCTCTTTGCTATTTCACATTCCTGTCACTGAAGCGTTGTGGGCAAAGACACAGAAGGTAACTGAAACAATGTGGTTTAAGGTCAAGGTGATCATAAGGGGTCCAAGCACAATGGTTTGTGTAGATGATGCAGTTACACAATGGACTTGTCTCTTTTCAAGTAAATTATTATATGCACAACATGAAAATAGATAACAAATATAGTGTCCCTTCTTCACTTTCTTAGTAATGCGTGATCACTTGAGAAATATGTCGACAATACTATTAAAATAAGATAAAAAAGTAATGGTATTTAGGAGATGATAGTTTTTGCATAATTACTATATTGGACTTTATTAAAGTATATGAAAAAAGAATGAATGTTTATGCATTTTTTGTTTATGCACATAAGTGAAACATTTTCAAGTCTTTGAACAGATCTTGAAGTATTTGCCATCCTGTGGCGCCATCGTGTGGAAAATATTAGCATAGTGGCCTTCATTTCTGAACAACATTATGAAAGGGGCCAATATTTTTTGAATTATTACAAATATTTAATGATTAGTTTACTGATAATAAACCCACATTAAAATCTAATTTACAGGTTCTGTATCTTATTTCATGCTTTAAGAGTTTAATTTTCAACTTACATTTTTAAGCAGTGTTGAATGATTACTATGTGAGTTGCTAAATTTGTTTTTGTTTTTACAATTATAATACATAAACTATATAACGATGAAAACAGTACAACAGTTATTGTCTTCATAATATTTACTATTGACAATTGTTATTTTGTATTGTAATGAAGAAGGTTTTTATGACAACAAAAATGGTCATTACTAAAAATTAAACACTAATTTAATTCAGAGGTTTTTTTATTTTTTTATATAGGTTAAGCACCTTTTCGGAAATATGGCTGTTTTCCAAGTTTTTTTTTTTTTTGTTTTGTTTTTTTTGTTTTTTTTAGGATTTACATTTAAAAAATAGCCTACTTCAAACATTTTGAGCAGCTTGAAGAAAACCTGTTAATATTTATTATAGACCACTGTAACTGTCTATAATCTAAAAAACAAGTTTATTATGAAAATAAAGTGTGTACACCAGTTAAATTGGACAATAAACAAATTGCTAACTCCCAAACTGATTCAATATTTCAGACCTGGTTCAAAAAAGGAATATGTTCCTTCCAAAATTTGTTTATTAATAAATGCTTTCCAACATTTCAACAATTACAACAGATATTCCATCTACCTAATTCACATTTTTTTAAATATCTACAAGCTCGCAGTTTTGCTCAAAAGAATTTCTCATCATTTCCTAATGAGCCATTAGCCTCTCAGATGGACTCACTGTTTTTACAGGATCCATTTATTAAAGGAGGAATATCCATTATATATAATAAATTGTCACAGTTGGAATGCGATGTTTCATTAGAGCATTTAAGAACAGCATGGCAAGATGATCTTGGAATAGACATTGCAGACTGGCAATGGGAAGAAGCACAGGAACGGGTTCACTCTTCTTCTTTGTGCATTAGACATGGTTTGATACAATTCAAGATCTTACATAGACTTCACCTGTCTAAACTAAAGCTTTCAAAGATGTTTTCTTCGGTGGACCCAATATGTGACAGATGTAGTCAAACACCAGCTTCACTAGGACATATGTTCTGGAATTGTCCTAATATTCATAATTATTGGATTTCAGTTTTTCAATTACAATCAAAGGTATTGGAAAAACCACTAGATCCAGACCCAATTCTAGCTATTTTCGGTGCCAGTAGTGACATTGTGGAGCTCTCTAAAAATCAGTGTATTGTGCTTGGAGTTGTTACACTCTTGGCACGTAGATTGATTTTGCTTAATTGGAAACAAAAAAATCCACCTCACTGCTCTGTCCTGATTAAAGATATTATGCACCACCTTCAGCTTGAAAAGATTAGATTTTCTTTAAAAAACAAGACTGATCAGTTTTATTGCAGTATGGAAACCTTTTATTAATTATTTTAATAAGTCAGCAATAATTAAACCCTAATCTCACAATCCCCCCCACCCTCCTTTTTTTTCTTTCTTTTTTCTTTTCTCTCTTCTTTCCTTTTTTCCCTTCTGTATCATTTCCTGAGTTCAAACATAAATAATTTACATATGGAAGAATATTATTGCACATTGTATCAGCAAAGTGAATTTTGTTGGATTTTTCTTTCTTTGTGCCAATATTAAAAAACCAATAAAGAGAATGTTCAAAAAAAAAAATTGCTAACAATAGTTTAATAGAGCATGTTTTAGGTTTATAGGTGTTTAGATGCAGAAATTGACAAATCAAATGTAAAATAACGTGTAATCGATTTAAATAAATATAGATTAATTCTAGATAAAAAAAAAAAAAAAAAAATAAAATAAATAAATAAATACACACACACAAAAAAAAAAAAAACCAAGAAGAAAAACTAATGATCTTCTTTTTATTAATTTTATAGATTAAAATTGAAGACAGAAAGCAGCTGGTAAATGCAGTCACTTATTCAAATCCAGTATCATGATCCACTTCAGATTTATTTCTCAACAGTTTATGTTCACGTGGCTGTTTTCATTTATATTCACCAAGCTATTATGTATTTTGAAATAATCTTGTACTTGATTTGTTCGTTCTTGCGACGAAAAGCCTGAATCAGCGTCCTCTGGAGCTCGAGAGATCGATGTTATTGTGCCCTTAGACTGTTTCGCGCTGTCAAATAGTCTTTCATTTTCACAATTAAACAGCTCACAAACACCTGAATTTAGCTCTTGTGTTCTAACTGGTGGATTGTGTGCATATGCGGTAACATTTTATTTTAAAAAGCTCTTAACTATAAAAATGCTTTAATTGTGAGCTCGTTGTGAGACTGCACTCACTGATGCAGCGGTGATTTCTCTCTGGTCTTTCTCATTGTTCTGGCCAGACATCAATGATTAATGAGATCTGTCCCGGTAATAATAACATATGTAGGTTCAGCTTGTCAGTGTGAATAAAATGTGTATTTATTTGTCCGTTTTTGCGTCGAAAAGCCAGGCATCACCGTGTTCTGGAGCGCAGAGCAATCGATGTGAAGTTCAGCCCTTAGACAAAGAAAATCTCACAAGCACTCATAAACACTCATTTTCATCTCTACAATATGTTCTTCTATTTGTTTTGTGTTGATTCGCTGCAGTGTTTTAATGTAAAAGGCTGTAGTGTCTGTATGTAGACTTTTTTCCCTTCAATTGTTCAGAAGTCTCGCGCTGTCAGACAGGCTGCAGCAAATCTTTAATTTTCTCACTTTAACAGCTCACAAACATCTGAATTTAGCTCTTGGTGTGTTCTAATGGGTGGATTGTGCGCAATCGCCGTAATATTTTATTTTTAAAAGGTCTTAAACAATAATAAATTTGTTTGTTGTGAGCTCGCTGTGAGACTGCACGCGCTGATCGGAGGGGTGATTTATCTCTCGTCTATCTCACTGTTCTCTGGCCAGACATCAATTATTAATGAGCCCTGACCCAGTAATAATAAGATATGTTGGTTTAGCTTGTCAGTGTGAATTAAATTTATGTATTTATTTGTATTTTTAACCAATTTAAAAGTGAAACTAAGCGAGACTCCTCCCTCTCAGTCCCGGGAATTGCTCCTGTAGAGGCACAATTTCTCTCAGACAATGGAAGTCTCAGCACACATACTCAAACAGACACAACATTCACAGAGATAAGACATATGACAGACATTTAATTTAATTTTATCCAAACCAAACATTGTAAAAAAGTCAAAAAACTATGCATATTTCCTCAGAATTACTTTTTTTCTGTATGAAAAAAGGTTTTGTAGTGTTTGGAAGCTGCAATTTAAAAATACAAGACAATTAATGATTCCCTTTTTACTGTCATTTTAAAAAATCACCACGACAAAACCATTCAAGCTATCCAAAATCCATTCGCAATTTAAGTTCCTTAATGTTTTGGCATCATGTAGACAAAGACTGTTTCTCTGAGGAGTGTGCATTAATTCAAAGCTATATTTTTCCAAAAATCCATATTCAAATCAAAATAGCCAACTTCCTGTTGGTCGTAGCTATTGACTGTAAATTAGAAAGTTGTCCGTCTTGATAAGAACAATATATGTACCAAGTTTGGTGTCTGTAGCTAAAACTAAGCCCCCACTTTTTACAAAAGGTGGCGCTATAGAGTGCCTCCTCCACGCCCTTTTATGAGCTTTTGCCATGTTCGATCTGTCATTAATGCTGATATGTGTTTTGATATTCATGTAATTCTGAGCATGTTATCTGCCTCAAAATCACCAGAACAGAATATTCAAGTTTGACACGTTACCATGGCAACACTATATTAGATATCAATATCAAAGAGATTTACATCGGCCGTGTTTTGTCATTATTCTGACGAAGTTTTAAGCAAATCGAGTAAAAATAAGATGCTGAATTCAAAGCATTTTGAAAATGACACACTTCCTGCTGCCAGTTGCTGGCGCTATAACTATGACTCCGAATAGTTACATCTATGCGATCGGCATCATACAATGAACAATTCGATGAAGTTTGATCTAAATCAGGCAATGTATGTGGATGTTATTAGAAATTTCCTGTTTCTCATTTTTCGCCCTAATTTCAACGCCTCGCCACGGGCATACCGTTTGAGATATCAAAAATCCCCTGGCAATTTAGCATCCCCAATGTCTTGACATCATGTTCACTGAGTTTCGAGGCAAACGGTTGAAAGTCCTCAGAGGAGTATATCAAATTCCAGAGCATGCTTTTTTTAAACAGCCCCAAATAACTCACTTCCTGTTGGGCGGAGCCTATGACATAGAGCACGAAAGTTGTTCGGCTCAATGAGATCTATAAGTGCAGAGAGTTTCATATAAATACATGCAAGTTTGTGTGAGCTATGGTTCAAGATTTCTGAATGTGTTCCAGGGGGCGCTGTAGAGCCCCTGTGCCACGCCCGGGTCCCAGCCTCTGCGGCATCCTAATGGCCGCAGGTTCCAATGTGTGTGCCAATTTTCAAGAGATTTTGAGTATGTTAAGGCCCCCAAAACCCCCCGGAAGGTTTAAAAAATATATATATATATATATATAGATATATATATATATATATATATATATAATAAGAATAATCCTTAGGAAAACAATAGGGCTCTTCGCCCCTTCGGGCTTGAGCCCTAATAAACGGAGCAATTCCAAGAGGGTCCTCACACCATCGGTGCTCCGGCCCTAATAAACGGAGCAATTCCAAGAGAGTCCTCACACCATCGGTGTTCGGGCCCTAATAAACGGAGCAATTCCAAGAGGGTCCTCGCACTGCAGTGCTCGGGCCCTAATAATAAACGGAGCAATTCCAAGAGGGTCCTCGCATCATTGGTGCTCGGGCCCTAATAAGAATAATCCTTAGGGAAACTAGTTTAAGCTGCAAGCAGCGATGAAAGGGCCCTCGCACCTGGGCTCACCACCGCCCGGTGGCCATAGGAGATCAGTTAACGTTGGACCATATGCTTTTAAAATGGTAAATATTTGTGCCACATTTCCTGCTGCCAACAGGTGGCGCTATGATTATATCTGAATATTGGCATGTAAATGTCTTCAGGCCAGGACTTTTACCAAACATGCAAAGTTTCGGGCAGCTCAGACATTGCATGTTTAAGTCAGTGTAAAAGAAGTAATTTTCTGTTGCCAGCAGGTGGCGCTAAGACTATAAATAAATATTGGCCTAAAGATAAGTTCAGGACAGGACCCATATCAAACACATGAACTTTGGGCAGACCGGATATTGCGTGTTTAAGTTAGTGTAAAACAAGTAATTTCCTATCGCCAGCAGGTGGCGGTATGATTATAACTAAAATATTGGCCTTAAGATCTGTTGAGACCAGAAATCTTATCATATATGAAAAGTTTAGGGCAGATCAGACATTTCATGTTTAAGTTAGTTTAAAATAAGTCATTTCCTGTTGCCAGCAGGTGGCGCTATAATTATAATTGAATATTGACCTTTAGATGTGTTCAGGCCAGGACGCTTATAAAACGTGTGAAGTTTGGGACAGATTGGGCATTGTATGCATGAGTTACAATAACTTCCTGTTTCATAGTATTAATACCCTCCTTTAGCACAGGAGTTCTCAAAGTCTGCATTCAAAGGTCCAAATCTGAATTTTCATCAATGACCAAGTTCCAGAACTATTGGTAATTACAAAACTTGCTTTTAATAAACATGTATAACAAATCAACATTCATTTTATGAAAAAATAAGGTGCCTTTTGCATTTAAAATACATGAACAAAACAATTCATTTAAGTGTCTGGATTTTTCTTAACAAAACACCACAAAAGTAACATGGTTCAAAATACAGAGCAGTCTAATGTGAGAAATGGCACTGTCTGTCTCCCATCAGCTGCCGAAACCATGGCACAAAAGGTGTGGTTGCTAGACGGAGACACTGGCCTAAATGTTCATTAGTCAAGCTGCTGCGATAGGTTGACCCAAACATGGTTGACCCAAACATGGTAAGAACACAAATGGCTACTTTCTGTAGATTGGGGAAATTTTCAGCTGTGACCATTTTAGTCCAAAAGGTAACAGTGTCACAGTCCACTTCCTGCAAAGCCACATTTTCCTGCAAGTCAATGAGTTCAGTCTGCAGAGATGCCATGCTTGCCCACGGGAAGATGCTCTTGATTTCTTTTGAAAACTCCTCAACATTCTTGACTAGGAATGGAGATGGAATGCAGAGCAGCACTTGTCTGCCTACATTGAAGCCCTCAGACTGCATCCTGAAATTTTAAGCTAGCTTCTCCAAAAAGGAAAGATGGTGATGATGGTGATTGCCATTAGTCTGCTGGAGAAGAGTTGGAAAGTGGATATGTGGCCCTGTCATGTCACTCTTAAAAATCTCCAGCCGCCTTTCAAAGGAGCGTACTGCTGCCATCAGATCACACACTGTGTTGCCTTGGCCCTGGAGCTTCAGATTTAGTTCATTTAGATGTTATAAGATGTTATGTCCACTAAAAAGGCCACAACCTCCATGTCAAGTCACCTTTATTTTTATAGCGCTTTAAACAAAAAAGATTACATCAAAGCAACTGAACAACATTAATTAGGAAAACAGTGTGTCAATAATGCAAATTGACAGTTAAAGGCAGTTCATCATTGAATTCAGTGATGTCATCATGCAGCTCAGTTCAGTTTAAATAGTATCTGTGCAATAATACGCTCGTATAGGTCGTTTGTCCAAATCCCTGAAATACGACCCATCAGAGCGTATACTACAATTGCGCCCCTATCGGCAAAAGGTCGTTTTCATATTAATGTTTGATTTGCGTTTCGTGTAGCTCAGTTGGTAGGTTATTGCGTTATACCTTGATATGCAATCATGCTATCATGGGTTCGATCCCAAACCCGTGACGTTAAATGTACGCTCATAATCATAATTTAGCATGATTTCTGTGAGGGTTAGAGGGGGTGGGGTTAGGTGTGGTCATTCGAACGAATACGCCACCTAGTAAAATATGTTCGAATTACTGTGAGATCGGTGTAAAAAAGTCCTTACATTGCATTTAAATAAACGTTGCGTTTTGATTGGTAATGACGTTATAAGTCATTTCATGACGACAGACGCAACGCGAAACTGTCATTATTTTTACGCCCGCTAGAGGCCGCTTAACTTTAAAACGTAAATATAGGTCGTAATAAGGTGCTTGCACAAACGACCTATATGGTCGTTTTTTGTTGGAGGACAGGCTCCGACAGCGGCAAGGAACCAAAACTCCATCGGTGACAGAATGGAGAAAAAACCTTGGGAGAAACCAGGATCAGTCGGGGGGCCAGTTCTCCTCTGACCAGACGAAACCAGCAGTTCAATTCCAGGCTGCAGCAAAGTCAGATTGTGCAGAAGAATCATCTGTTTCCTATGGTCGTCTGAGACAAGATCTTTACAGGGGATCTGTCTCTGGGGCTCTAGTTGTCCTGGTATCCGCTGTCTTTCAGGGCTGTAGAGGTACTTTCTAGGTGCTGATCCACCATCTGGGCTGGATACATACTGGATCTGGGTGACTGCAGTCAAAAAACGACCATAAAATACACTGGATCTGGTGGCTACGGTGACCTCGGAATAAGAGAGAAACAGACTAATATGAGCGTAGATGGCATTCATCTAACGATGTAGCAAGTACATCGGGTGTTATGGGAAGTGTTCCCGGTTCCGGTTTACCTAATTAAAGCAGCCTAAAAATCCTTTAACGGATTTGGATATTAGAAGTGTATTAGTATGTTATGTGTAAGCCAGGTTAAAGAGATGGGTCTTTAATCTAGATTTAAACTGCAAGAGTGTGTCTGCCTCCCGAACAATGTTAGGTAGGTTATTCCAGAGTTTGGGCGCTAAATAGGAGAAGGATCTGCCACACGCAGTTGACTTTGATATTCTATGTATTATCAAATTGCCAGAGTTTTGAGAAGGCAGCGGACGTGGAAGACTATAATGTAACAAGAGCTCATTCAAATACTGAGGTGCTAAACCATTCAGGGCTTTATAAGTAATGAGCAAGATTTTAAAATCTATATGATGTTTGATAGGGAGCCAGTGCAGTGTTGACAGGACCGGGCTAATATGATCATAATTCCTGGTTCTAGTGTCATTATCCCTCAGAAAATCCAAGTAATGGCTGGCTTTGACACTCTTCTGCTGGGACAAAAACATCTCCAAATCTTTCCTGATGGCCCAAAACCTTTCCAAGACTCTTCCCTTACTCAGCCACCTAACGTTGTTATGGAGGAGTAAGTTGTCATAAGCAGCATTTACCTGATAAGAGAAAGAAAAGAAATATACAAATAAATACATTACCTTTTTGTGTTGCATAAATATTCATTAAGTGAACACAAACACCTTTGTAAATGCTGTAAATGTAAATGGTTAGTCTGTTGTAAGTAGATTTTGATGACAACCTTTAATAGTTCCAAATGCATATAATTACATTTTATTCACAATTAAAAATTATTAAATAAAAAACATTTGTGAAATAAGGGTTGACTTATCATCAGTCAGTGGGGAGATTTTCAGCATTTCCTGCATTAATTATGCCTTAGTTACACATTGATTAAAATTGTTAAAGATGTAAATGCTTTTGCTCTGAAGCCATATTTTTTTATTTGGCAAGTCTCTCTCTCTCTCTCTCAGTGAGTGAGTGTGTGTGTGTGTGATCAACACTTAATAAACCCCTATTGACCCACACACACAAAAACACAGTAGAAGTAAAAAGTCAAATAAATTCTCACCTCAGTCAGGAATGCCCGCAGAAGACGGTGCTGAAGGGCAGAGGATGCTCTCAGGTAGTTCACAAGCTTCATAATAGTTTCCATGACGTCTGAATATTATTTTCCAAGGCTAGCACACAGCACGGACTGGTGTATTATACAGTGGTATGTCAACAGGTCAGAGTTCTGCTCTTTCAGACGCTGAACAGCTCCCTTCTCCTTCCCTATCATGGCTGGAGCACCATCAGTAGTGATGGACACAATATGCTTGACATCAATTCCCCGTTCATTAAGCATCTGCATGATAGCTTCATAGATGTCCTCTCCTCTAGTGTGACAGAGTGGAGTAAGGCCCAGTATGTCTTCACAGAATGTCCCCTTTGCCTTGCTGAAATATCTGACAAACACACATAGCTGGGCTTGGTCTGTGCTATCTGTTGACTCATCCACCACAAGTGAAAGGCAGGGTGCATCTGTGTCATCAGTTAACTGCTTTACTAAGTCATGGGCAAGTACCTCTGTCCTCCTGGTTGAAGTGTCATTGGACAGTGGAATTTTCTTTAATTTCTCTGACATCTCCTGTCTCTCCTTTCTCTCAAACAAAGCATCTGCTATCTCCACTAAACACTCCTTAACTATCTCTGCATCAGTGAATGGCTTCTTGTTTTTGCCTAGTTGCCAGCAGGTGGCGCTATGACTATAATCGAATACAGGCATGTTGATGTGTTCAGGACAGGACTAGGTCAAATGTTTGAAGTTTGGGGCAGATCGGACATTGTTAGCCTGAGTTACAGCAACTTCCTTTTTCACTGCATTAGTAGCATGCTTTGACACTTAGCTAAGTGCTACTAGCATGTTTTAGTATGTTTCTAACATGTTGCCAGTATATTTAGCACTTCCTGACACTTTTTAATATGTTGCTAGGAGTCCATAACAGTGTTAACCATGTCATTTCCTGTTGTCAGCAGGTGGAGCTATGACTCTAACCGAATACGGGTATGTTGATGTGTTCAGGATAGAACTTTTATCAAAAGTGTTAAATTTGGGCCAGATTGGACTCTGCATGCCTGAGTTACAGCAACTTCCTGTTTCACTGCATTAGTAGCATGCTTTAGCACTAAGCTAAGTGTTGCTAGCATGTTTTAGTATGTTTTAGCATGTTGCCAGCATATTTAAAACTTGTTGACACTTTTTAATATGTTGCTAGGAGTCCATAACAGTGTTAACCTTGTCACTTCCTGTTGCGAGCAGGTGGTGCTATGACTATAACTGAGTTTTTCATTGGTGTTTGTTCAGGGCACAACACCTATCAAACGTGTAAAGTTTGGGGCAGATCGGACATTGCTTGCCTGAGTTACAACAGCTTCCTGTTTCATAGTATTAATAGCATGCTTTAGCACTTATTAAATGTTGTTAGCATGTTTGAGAATATTTCTAGCATGTTTAGCACACAATGGTATTATTATTATTATTATTATTATTATTATTATTATTTATTTATTTTTTTTATTTTTTATTTTTGCTAATAGTGCAAACCAGTGTAAAACATGTAACTTCCTCTTGCCGGTAGGTGGCACTATAGCTATAACCAAATATGAGCATGTAGATGTCTTCAGGCCAGGACTTGAATTGAACTTGTAAAGTTTGGGGCAGATCTGACATTGCTTGCCTGGGTTACAGCAATTTCCTTTTTCACTGCGTTAGTAGCATGCTTTAACACTGAGCTAAGTGTTGCTAGCATGTTTTAGCATGCTTCTAGTATTTTGCCAGCATATTTAACACTTGTTGATTCTGCTTATTATTTTACAAGGAGTCCATAACCATGTTAAACATGCCACTTCCTGTTGCCAGCAGGTGGCACTATGACTATAACTGAATTTGGTCATGGCTGTTTGTTAAGGACAGAACACCTGACACACGTGAAGTTTGGGGCAGATTGGACATTGCTTGACTGAGTTACAGCGACTTCCTTTATCACTGCATAAGTAGCATGCTTTAGCACTTAGCTAAGTGTTGCTAGCATGATTTAGTATGTTTCTAACATGTTGCCAGTGTATTTAGCACTTCCTGACACTTTTTAATATGTTGCTAGGAGTCCATAACAGTGTTAAACATGACACTTCCTATTACCGGCAGGTGGCACTATGACTATAACTGAATTTGGGCATGTTGATGTGTTCAGGACAGGACATTTGTCAAATGTGTGAAGTTTGGCGCAGATCGGACATTGCTTGTCTGAGTTACAGCAACTTCCTGCTTCACTGCATTAATAGCATGCTTTAGCACTTAGCTAAGTGTTGCTAGCATGTTTTTAGTATGTTTCTAGCATGTTGGCAGCCTATTTAGCACTTGTTGACACTTTTTATTAGATTCCTAGGAGTCCATAACAGTGTTAACCATGTCACTTCCTGTTACCAGCAGGTGGCGCTATGACTATAACTGAATTTGGGCATGTTGATGTGCTCAGGACATGACTCTTGTCAAACGTGTGAAGTTTGGGGCAGATCGGACATTGCTTGCCTGAGTTACAGCAACTTCCTGTTTCAACAGGCGAAACATCAAATTTTTGTCAGGCCGCCAGGGACACGCCCCTTCACGAAAAATCAAAATCTTCGCAATTTAACGTCATAAACGACTTATGATGACCCTCACCAAATTTGAAGATGATCGGGTTAAAACTGTAGGAGTTTGTCAAAGTACGAGGCATGGAAATGGCAAAAACTGAACAAAAATCGTACAGGAAATTCAAAATAACGTACTTCCTGTTGGGTTTTGGATTTTATACCAAGAGACTTTTTTGTAGGTAATGGTATGTTACACGTGTGTACCGATTTTCATGCATGTAAGTGAAACGCAACTCGAGGCGCACTCCGTTGAAATTTAACAGGTTGCGCTATCGAGCCATTTTGCCACACCCACTTCTGAAACCTATATCAGATGTAAATTTTCGCCAGTTCTGATGTGTGTGCAAAGTTTCGTGAGTTTTGGAGCATGTTTAGGCCCGCAAAAATGGGATTCATTTTGGAGAAGAAGAAGAATAATAATAAGAAACGGAGCAATTCCAAGAGGGTCCTCCCACTGCGTGTTCGGGCCCTAATAATAATAATATTTAAAGCTGCAAGCAGCGATGAATGGGCCCTCGCACCCGGGCTCACAGCCAGCTGGTGGCTTTAGTAAAACAGCGAACGGCGAGAAATATGCGTTTAATGTGGTAAATATAAGAGGAATATGTCAAAGTCATTTATATGTGCCAATCTTCCTGCTGCCAGCTGGTGGCGCTTTGACTATAACTGGATTTTGGCATGAAGATTTCTTCAGTCCAGCACTTTTATCAAGCATATGAAATTTAGTGCAGAT
This sequence comes from Cyprinus carpio, assembly GCF_018340385.1. Taxonomy (NCBI): domain Eukaryota; kingdom Metazoa; phylum Chordata; class Actinopteri; order Cypriniformes; family Cyprinidae; genus Cyprinus; species Cyprinus carpio. The sequence continues at coordinate 30,459,302 of NC_056576.1, forward strand.
TTAACATGGATTGTTTGAGTTAGTATAAAGCATGAGGTATCCTATTGCCAACAGGTGGCACAATGATTTAGATGTCTTCAGGCCATGACTCTTTCCAAATATTTGAAGTTTGGTGCACATTGGATATTGCATGTTTAAGTTAGTGTAAAACAAACCATTTCTTGTTGCCAGCAGGTGGCACTATGATTATAGTGGAATATTGACCATCAGATGTGTTCAGGCCAAGACTCTTATCGAACATATGAAGTTTGGGGAAGATCGGACATCTTATGGCGGAGTTACAACAACTATTCCCGTGGCGAGACATAGAAATTTGTCACAGCGCCATGGACACACCCTTTAATGAAAACTCAAGATCTTCACAATTTAACATCGCAAAGGCCTTTAGATTAGACTGACCAAAAAAAATTATGAAGTGTCATAAAATTTCTAGGAGTAGTTCGTTACTGAGTAAAACATGTCACTTCCTGTTTCCAGCAGGTGGCGCTAGGGCTATATCTGAATATGAGCATGTAGATATATTCAGATCAGGAGTCTTATCAAACATGTGAAGTTTGGACATTGTATGTCTGAGTTATTGCAACTTCCTTTCTCATGGCGAAACATCGAAATTTGTAAGGCTGCCACAGACACACATTTCAACGAAAACGTCTCAGGTTACGAATGTAACCATGGTTCCCTGAGTAGGGAACGAGACACTGCGTCCTCTAGGGGTCGCTATGGGGAACACCTCGTCGTGACCTGTGTCTGAAGCATACAATGAAAAAACACCAACGAGTTGGCCGGCGACAGCCTCTGACGTCACTACCGGCCAAACGGCCAAAGGCCTAAGCTACATACCCAACTTAATTGTTAGGGCCTCGGCCCGGTGGTAGAGCTAAAGGCTTGGAATCAGGAAAGATTCCTTTAAAGGGATACGGCTAGGAACCTAGCATTTTATACTAAGTCTTGCCTGTCACACAGGGGCTACAGCTTGCTTCCGCAAAAGCTTGCTGAAGGAGCGGTTTCAACAGATCTCCAGTAGCAACACCCTGTTTAGATAGGTATCCGAGGATACATGGGTGGAGTGGCGCCCAAGATGAACGGGGCTTTTACCAACTCAAGAAAAGGCACGAAGCAACCGCGCAAAGCCCTCACCATATAGGATTTTAGAAAGAACGCAGAGTACTAGCGTGCAAACTTACCACAGTGTGGATTTCAGAAAGTGTGCAAAGACTTCATGTGCACACTTACCATTGCATGGATTTTTCTAATACTGTTCTAAGGAAGGGCTCTCGTGGCACTCTGATAGAGCAGCTCATAGATGGAATGGTGCATCTCAAAACAGTATGTTTGAGAGTCATCAACTCGATCTGTGGAAATAATGCTGGAGTGCTCTGGGGAAAAACAGTGAACACAGTCTCATATGAGAGGAGAACTCCTGAATCCAGAGTAGCGCGCTCATAGGCGACCCTTCTTGGAAAAGGGGAGCGCTGCTAAACTACCACGAGAATCGCCTGAATAGCCCCTCATGTTGAGCGAAGCTATGCTTGAAGTGTATAAACGAATACACACTGGCTGAATGGAGCCCAAGGAACCAAGGTCTAATCATCTCAAGAAAGGGAACGAGGTGGAGCGCGTAACCCTTACCATACAGGATTTCAGAAAGTGCGCAGAGTCTTGCGTCCACACTTACCAATACGTGGATTTTTAGAAAGTGCACAAAGTGTTCACGAGCACACTGACCACCATGTGGTTTTCAGAAAGTACACAGAGTTTAGCGTGTGTACCTAAAGGTTCCTAAGCATTGCAGAGGCGCTGAACCGCACGGGAGAGGCAAGCTCAAATTTTACAAACCTCTAGCGAGGGGAGCATCACCTGAGGCAGCATATACAAGAAGACTTCTGTAACTGCCACCTTCACTTCCCGCTGGATGCGACAGCACCTAAGCAGCCAGGAGACCCCTCAGGGTGACCTGGCTGGACATCCATGAAATTCCCTGCAGTGCTGTGTCAGGCCTGATGATCAAGGAGGCTCCCGCAGAAAACCTGTGACCTCAGCCGCCTAATACTGGAACATGAAGCCGGATGGCTGGTGCTGACGAGTGTTTAGTAAACATTGTAACTGAGCACTGCAAAGGAAACTCACAGAGTTTTTTTAGTAGACACATAACCACCAGCAATTTACACATAAGTATATACAGAAAGGGTTATTTTTATACTCCCACCCTCCTGCGCTGGAGACCCGCTCATGGGGCGCCTCCTTTTAGTCCGGACCATCAGTAAGGTGGTTGCTATGAACATAGAACCAGCCAAAAACATTATAGGTCCAGCATAGGAGACTGTTATGCGTTAGAGGTTTCCACCTAACCTCGATCAGGTGGAGAGCTGGTGGTTACAGGGGAATTAGGAAGGGGAGAATAAAAGCAGAAGTTAAAAATCCCTAAAGGGAACGAGCAGATACCTCAGTATCACTCTGACTCGGACGAGAACGCTGCCTCGTCTGGATCACATCCCTTAGGTTTTGCTTACCTCCTTGTGACCCACAATTCCCCTTAACCCTGCCCGCAGGTGGGGGAGGAGCGTGAGTCGCGACACTAGCCTTCTGTGCCCGTCTTTGATCCTCAGATCGAGACAGGCCAGGACCCCTATGTTGTTCGGGCTCAGACCTGGACCTTCGTGGAACGAAGGATCTGAAAGCAGCGAACTTCTCGATCACCGTCTCAACGGAAATACCGAAAAGTTCAGAAGGCAAAACCTGAGCATCGAGAAAAAAAGCCTTATCTTTCTTCCCAATGTCTGCCAGGTTCATCCACAGAAGTCTCTCCGCCACCACCATGGCCGCCATAGTCCTGTGCTTGGCAGAGGCGGCCTGCTTGGTAGCCCGGAGAGATGCCTGTGGTGCGGCGCAGCTCGGCTACCTGATCAGGAAAAAGGCCTTCGCCTCTATCCAGGTAGCTTAGCAGATCAGTCTGATATGCTTGAAGCATTTATTTTGTAATAAAGCCACAGCCTGACCTGCTGCTGCGTATGCCTTGCCATTTAAGCAAGATGCATTTCTTGAAGGGGCTTAGATGGCAAGGAGGGAGATTAAGAGAGGATGTCTCCCCGCAGAATGAAAGCTCTTTCTACAGGGGGAATCCTCTCATAGCCGTTTTCGCGCATCGCCTCGATGTCGGCAAACCTCTTATGCCGAAACCGATGGATGCGAGAAGAAAACGGTCTCTTTCATTTCCTTTCGATCTCTGTATGGGGATCAGGCAGAAATGGAAGGCTCACCTGAGCTGGAGGGCTATGGTCGGAAAGATAACGCTCATCGAGGCGCGATCCATAAACTCCAACAGCCCTACATACGCAGGGCAGGAGAATTGAGAAGGCTCAGCCTCAGCTTCTTCACCATCCTCAAATATCTCCTGCTTTTCCTGGGTAAAAAACCCAGCAGAGCACTAACCTCAGTATCAGAAAGTGTTAAAGATATAACATCATCCTCCCGAGGCTCTCTCTCGTCCGTCGCCATTATGAGCGCGAAAGGGAAAGTCCCTCTTTAAACCATTCAGACAGATCCACCTGAAATTCTCACGAGCTCATTCTCCTCCTTGCCTCAGCAGCGTCAGGTCCTGAACCGCGGGAAGCAGATGGCTGCCTTTTTTTTCCTCGGAAAGAGAGACGAACAAGAGCGGAGCTTTTTCCTTGAAAAAACGCTCGCAATGCACGCAGATTGCCTCCTCAAAGACATCGCGTGCGTGCTCTTTACCCAAACAAATGACGTAAAGATTGTGTGTGTCATCGGGTGTCAAATAACGCTGACACGGATGCACACATCGTCTAAACTCTTGCTAGTAGTCGCCATGATAGACAGAGAAAGAGCGCTCTTACCGGTTCTTTCAGTTGCACGCTTCAAACAAAATGGTCAGTTTTGAAGACGAAGAAGAGAATGACGTGTTTTCCCGGTGCCTGTTTTATAGTCACACCGGTAGTGACGTCAGAGGCTGTCGCCGGCCAACTCGTTGGTGTTTTTTCATTGTATGCTTCAGACACGGGTCACGATGAGGTGTTCCCCATAGCGACCCCTAGAGGACGCAGTTCGAATTTCCCTTGAAAGGGAACTCAGAATCTTCGTAATTTAACATCGCAAAGGCCTTTAGATTACACTGACCAAATTGGGTGTTGATCTGAATAAATCTCTAGGAGGAGTTCGTTAAAGTACAACCCCTGAAAATGGCAAAAATAACACAAATTTTGCGGAGAAAATTCAAAATAACCGACTTCCTGTTTGGATTCGAATTTCGTACCAAGAGACTTTTTTGTAGGTATTGGTGTGTTACATGTGTGTACCATTTTTTTGTACATGAACGTGAAACGTAGCTCGAGGCACACTCCGTTGAAAGGGTATAGGTGGTGCTATCGAGCCATTTTGCCACACCCGATGGAATATTGGCCTTCAGATCTATTCAGGCCAGGACTCTTTTCAAACGTGAAGTTTGGGCAAGATCGGACATTTTATGCCTGAGTTACAACAACTTCTATTGTCATGGCGAGACATTGAACTTTGTCACAGCGCCATGGACACACCCTTTAATGAAAACTCAAGATCTTCACAATTTAACATCGCCCAGGCCTTTAGATTAGACTGACCGAAAAAATTGATGTCATAAAATTTCTAGGAGTATTTCGTTACAGCGCAAAATATGTCACTTCCTGTTGGCAGTAGGTGGCGCTATGACTGTAACTGAATATGGGCATGTCGCTCTGTTCAGGTCAGGAGTCTTATCAAACATGTGAAGTTTGTGGCAGATTGGGCATTGTATGTCTGAGTTATACCAACTTCATTTTTCATGGCGAAACATCGAAATTCGTCAGGCCGCCACGGACACGCCCTTCTACGAAAACTCAAGATCTTCGCAATTTAACATCGCAAAGGCCTTTAGATTAGGCATACCAAATTTGGTGTTAAACTGAATAAATCTCTAGGAGGAGTTAGTTAAAATACAACGCATGCATATGACAAGACTAACACAAAATTTGCTCATAAAATTTAAAATAACCGACTTCCTGTTGGGTTTCAGATAATGCTCAAAGAGTCTTTTTTGTAGGTACTGATGCTTTACATGTGTGTGCCAATTTTCGTGCATGTACGTGAAACATAGCTCAAGGGCTGTTGATTTTTTTTAGAATAGGTGGCGCTGTTGGGCCATTTTGGAACACCCTCTTCTGAAACCTATATCAGATGTAAATTTTCACCAGGTCTGATGGGTGTGCAAAGTTTCATGTTTTTTTGAGCATGTTTAGGCCCTCAAAAATGCGATTCATTTTGGAGAAGAAGAAGAAGAAGAAGAAGAAGAATAAGAATAAACATAGCAGATTCAATAGGGTCCTCACACCATCTGTGCTCGGGCCCTAATTAAAGCTGCAAGCAGCGATGAAAGGGCCCTCGCACTCGGGCTCACCGTCACCGAATTGCTGTTGGGAAACAGCGAACAGTAAGCAATATGCTTTTAAAATGGTTAATGTTGGATAAGTGCATCAAATTCCCTTATATGTGCCAAACTTACTGCTGCCAGTTTGTGGTTCTATGACTATAACTGGATATTGACATGTAGATGTCCTCAGACCAGGACTCTTACCAAACATGTGAAGTTTGGGGCAGATTGGACATTGCATGTTAGTGTAAAACAAGTAATTTCCTGTTGCCAGCAGGTGGCGCTATATTTATAATTGAATATTGACCTTTAGTTATGCTCAGGCCAGGACTAAAAAGTGTGAAGTTTGGGGCCGATCAGACATTGCTTGCCTGAGTTACAACAACTTCCTGTTTCATAGTATTAATAGCATCCTTTAGCACATAGTAAGTGTTACTAGCGTGTTTGAGAATATTTCTAGCATGATTAGCGCACAATAACATATTTTACTGTGTTGCTAATAATGCATAAGTGTAAAACGTCACTTCCTGTAGGAGGTGCTATAACAATAACCAAATATGAGCATGTTGATATCTTCAGACCAGGACTCTTATAATATGTGTCAAGTTTGGGGCAGATTGGGCATTGTATGCATGAGTTACAACAACTTCCTGTTTGATTGTATTAATAGCATGCTTTGGCACTTAGTATGTGTTGCTAGCATATTTGAGAATATTTCTAGTATGTGTAGCACACAATGGCATATTTTACTGTGTTGCTAATAGTGCATAACAGTATAAACAAAAATGTAACCTAATAAGTTGCAGTTAAGGCGTATTGAATGTTACAATGCATTTCAAATATAAAGATAAGTAGGTATTATTACCCATTGTACTCTTAGTAATTTAACAATTTCATAAATTTCATAATTTAAAAGTTCAGTTTAGAAGTTTAATATCATTATCAATATAGACGATACTGGCCATTAAAAGTATTGGTATCGTATCGTATCGAAAACAAAATAAGTGGTATCGCCCATCCCTAGTGCTGATAGCAACGGGAGAACTGGTAGGCCACGATAATATTGTTTCTGCATCTCGCATGTATAAAGTGTTTGTTGTTTTCCTAAAAAATTAACAACTGGTTAGTCGATTGATTGAGTAGCTGATTCAGAAGCGCCAGATTGTCGTAGCAAAGTCAGAATTACCTTATCTCCTAGGTTCACGAAATGGTCGTCCATAAAATGCGTTGCTGTTCTTTTATAAGTAATCTTAAAGATTCCTAAATGCATCTACTTTTGGAAGGCCAAATAAAGTGCTTTTGCTTTCACCTAGATACACACAGCATCTCCCTGACATGGCTAGGTATTTGATAATACCTAGAATATCAAAGTCAACTGCGGGCGGCAGATCCTTCTCCTATTTAGCGCCCAAACTCTGGAATAACCTACCTAACATTGTTCGGGAGGCAGACACACTCTTGCAGTTTAAATCTAGATTAAAGACCCATCTCTTTAACCTGGCTTACACATAACATACTAATACACTTCTAATATCCAAATCCGTTTTAATCCGTTAAAGGATTTTTAGGCTCCATTAATTAGGTAAACCGGAACCGGGAACACTTCCCATAACACCCAATGTACTTGCTACATCGTTAGAAGAATGCCATCTACACTCATATTAGTCTGTTTCTCTCTTATTCCGAGGTCACCGTAGCCACCAGATCCAGTCTGTTTCCAAGTCAAGAGGGTCACTGCAGTCACCCAGATCCAGTATGTATCCTGCCCAGATGGTGGATCAGCACCTAGAAAGGACCTCTACAGCCCTGAAAGACAGCGGAGACCAGGACTAGAGCCCCAGATACAGATCCCCTGTAAAGATCTTGTCTCAGACGACCACTGTGACAAGACCACAGGAAACAGATGATTCTTCTGCACAATCTGACTTTGCTGCAGCCTTGAATTGAACTGCTGGTTTCGTCTGGTCAGAGGAGAACTGGCCCCCCAACTGAGCCTGGTTTCTCCCAAGGTTTTTTTCTCCATTCTGTCACTGATGGAGTTTTGGTTCCTTGCCGCTGTCGCCTCTGGCTTGCTTAGTTGGGGACACTTCATTTACAACGATATCGTTGACTTGATTGCAAATTATTGCACAGATACTATTTAAACTGAACTGAGCTGCATGATGACATCACTGAATTCAATGATGAACTGCCTTTAACTGTCATTTTGCATTATTGACACTGTTTTCCTAATTAATGTTGTTCAGTTGCTTTGACGCAATCTTTTTTGTTTAAAGCGCTATATAAATAAAGATGACTTGACTTGACTTCAACACTAACTGCGGTTACTGAAACCACGCCTTCTTTCTTTGCGTGAACATTTGGGAGGCATTACGCAAATATTTCCACATAGTGACGTAGAGATGTGGGGGTATGTAAGAATGAGCCATTTTAGGGGGGCGTGGCAGAGTCTTAACTTTGATAAAGAATATCTCTTTGGATTAGAGACTTTAGTCTTCGCAACTTTACAGATCTTCTTCATGCACCAAGAGCTTGTAACACTCCAAAGAGAAAGGAAAAATCGCATCATATGACCCCTTTAACAAATGGAGGCACATTGGAAATTGTCACCTTTCTAGCTGGAGCATGCAGCGGTGTAATGGGCAGAAAACTTTCTTTCACCCAAAGGAAGTCATGGATAAAATCAGTGACGGCTTTTGAGGTGAAAATGGGAGGAGGACTAATTAATGTTAATAAAATTCACAATTAATGTGAATTTTTTGTTTGTAATTTCACAGTTGTAAATACCATAAAATGTTAATGAAGTTTGAAAGCACTGCATTTCTATCGCTAATGTGCCGAATCTGCTGATATAATTACAACCGCTAGGTGATAGAGAGGGGGAGGAGAGTTGAGCTCTCGTGCCTCCGTTGGTAAAAAAATTAGCCAATCAGCATCGAGTGTTCCCTTTCAGCGCTGATGAGTGTTGAGAAAAGAAACCTCGTAGAGGAGGCAAGCCTCCCTTTTGGTATCAACCAATCATCATAGAGACGTAAATTATGTGATATTAGTTTGAACGTCTCGCACTGCACTGATAAGGCACTAATTACTTATGATGAGCAGCAATATTGAATATTTGATCGCCACCAGATTTACCAAGCTGTCATTCAAACAGTATATATACAAATTTAAAAAACACGTCTAAGCTGGATATAGAATACAGCAGTTGGCTTAATTAAATTACACAACAGACAGCTCTGTTTTAACACAGACTTTTAAGAAGGGATGGATATTTGCTTCAGGTGATAGAACAGGTAAGTGAAATGATATTATATTGTTGTATGTGTGTTGTTTTCTTTACGTTTTCTGACTAAAAGCAACCAAAAAGCCATTTTAAAGCGGTTAAGCAAATAATTATAATAATCGGCAGGGATCCCCTGATCAACACAATTAGTGTGCCTCCTCTATTTAAAAACCCACGAGCCGCCACTGGTTAAAATATGTTTACTGTAGTGGTAACCATGGAAATCTACTAATGCTATAGTTAAACTATGGTCACATTAGGAAACCCATGGTTCATTGTCACAAGGGACTGCCAGTAATAGGCTGTTGCATGCATAAAATGCAACGTTTTTATTCAGAGAGTGTATGATTTATATTAACAATACAGAATAGAACATGAGCAATATGAACTAACAACACAACAAAAAAAAAAAAACTACACAAAAAACTAGCACAAAATCACAATATTTATAATAAAAAAACACAAAAACATATGTTTTTTTCTGCTTTGTTCTGGGCTGCCGTGCATCAATGCTTTCTTATTATAGGCTACTCTTGTGAAACGCAGCTCTATTTAAATGCACTGTCAGAAGTGAGTGAACGCTCTATGTAATTGATTGATTCTACCTTGCAACATTTGCATGTGTTCAGATGAGCAGGAAAATCCCTCCCACACAATTATTTGCTAAAATAGGTTATTCGTCCAAATTTAATGCATATTGTACGCATTATTTTTTGTTAAATAAACAAAATCACTGGTAAATAAAAACACCTTTGTATAGATATTTTTTTTATTTGAGTATCAATACTTTCGATACTTGCATCAGTATCATGATATATCGGTAACACTTTAGAATACTGTTTCTTACTTACTACATAACTAAGTAATTAAAGGAATTATTGAAGAACTAATAGGTAATTTTTCATTAACACTTAACTCACTACTGTTAACTACTAAGGAAGATATGTTAATTAATCTGTAGGTAATACAATTTTATGATTGTGTTAAGCAACATTTAGCTAATCAATAACTAATGTATTCTGTCATACCTCCTGAAGAACTACTATTAATTATCTACTAGTTAGGGTTCAAGAAAAATAACTATGAAGTAACTACTAATGAACAGTTTTACACAATTACATTGAATTGTGACCCTTCCATATGAATGTTATTAGCAGAAGTAGTAGTACTAGTACGAAAATGCAATATTAATAAATGCAATACATTTCATAGAGGTTTTGCCTGTGTAGTGAATTGTTTTGTGAGTGTGTTTTGTAAGAAATCAGCTTCCAATAGGAACCCCACCACGACTCCAGTGCCTTGCGATAACTTATCTTTTTTATATTTTATATACAGTACTGTATGTGTGCCTCATCAGCATATACCACATTACCATTAATTCAATTTCTGTATGTAAGACAAAGCTTGAGGAAAAGTGAAAATACAGGTAACCAATAAGTAATTAATAAAGAATTATCAAATAATTCTGCAGGACTTATTTTGAACCTGAAACAGTAGGCCTATTCTAAAGTGAAAATATTGGGAACCCATTAGTAATTAATAAAGAATTATCAGATAATTCCACAGGAATTACTTAGAACCTGAAACAGTATTCTAAAGTGAAAACATATGGAACCCATTAGTAATTAATAAAGAATTATCAGATAATTCCACAGGAATTACTTAGAACTTGAAACAGTATTCTAAAGTGAACCTATTAGTAAATAATAATAATAACTACATCATTTTGACTCAAATCAAACTTACACTCTGTAAAATACACAACACAACTTGTTTACAATCTTTATTTCAGATGAGAACATTTCTTAATACAGCGTATTTTATTCCAATTTAACATGTATACTGCCCACATTTAAACTAATTTAACAAACATTTCATAATCAAAAGTTAAACATTTAGAAGCAAACAAAATGCATATTTCATAATCTAATAAGTGGACTGTAACAAAGTTGCTACTGTAGTAGTACTTTGTACTTGTCCTTTTACTCAAGTAATTTTGAAAATGAATAAGCCTACTTATAATTTTACTGAAATAATACTTTATTGGGGTATCTGTACTTTTACTCAAGTACTTGATTTGTGGGCCACATCCTGATTATTATAGTGATTATTTGTGTATAACTGTTCAGTAGTAGACATTTCATATTTTTTTTTCTTGAACCTTAACTAGTAGATAATTAATAGTAGTTCTTCAGGAGGTATGACAGAATATATTATTTACTGATTAGCTAACTGTTACTTAACACAATCATAAAATTATATTACATACTGATTAGTTAAAACATCTTCCTTAGTAGTTAACAGTAGTGAGTTAAGTCTTAATGAATAATTATCTGTTAGTTCTTAAATAATTCCTTATTAGTTATGCAGTGGCAGGGCAGGACTTCGCGTGGGGGGGGGCTGCTGGACTTGAGGTTATGTTTGGGCCCTATACCTACACTACAAATGCCCTCAAATAGAACATAAATATAGAGTAACACAAAATGCACAAACATGCTTTGAGGTTTATAAACAGTACAATTAATATGCAATGTCTAGGCTATAGTCAAACTTTAAATGTAATATTGAATATTCATTATAATATAATAAACAGGGTGTGTTCTCTCATTTGAGAGATCAAAACCCTGAAATAACTTATAAAAAAAAAAAAAAAAAAAAAAAAATACAACACAAAAACAAACAAACAACAACAACAACAACAAAAAAAAAATAAACAGAGATGTTGGCTTATTAGTATTATGAAAGTTATTGTCATATCTGTGTCCTTTTATGTCAGGTTCTTATTTAATCAATAATTCAATCAAATAAACAATCAAATTAAATCAGTATCAACAAAATTCATAGATGGATTGTGCATAAATGTTAAGTTTAAATATAACATTTTAATGTAGAAATTTTTAAAATATAAAATAAGCTACTTTTATTTAAATATGAAACTACAACTGCCATTAATGAGTGTCGAATGAGTGAGTCGAATCAACCAATTCCTTTTAAAAACCTGATTCATTTAACTTTGCAAACGACTGTACTTATAGCCTGATTGAATCATTTGCTGGTCCGTGTAACACCATACTGAACCCCCAACTGCTCCCCGGGCGCCGCAGCATAAATGGCTGCCAACTGCTCCGGGTGTGTGTTCACGGTGTGTGTGTTCACTGCTGTGTGTGTGCACTTTGGATGGGTTAAATGCAGAGCACGAATTCTATGGGTCACCATACTTGGCTGTATGTCATGTCACTTTCACTTTAAGCACCAACACTTTTTCAGTAAGTTACCTTTCTTGTAGAATTGTGCTTTAAATAAAGAACATTATGTTGACTAGATTGTTAGTTAATCATTTAGGCTACAAGTCAATATTGCCTATATGGACAGCGATTTAAAAAAAAAAAAGTGAACTTATAAAAATGAGGTGTTAAATGCGATGCGGTCAAAAATTTGGGTGCACCTAACTTTTGTGCTGGTGCACCTGAGAAAAAAAGTTAGGCGCACCAGTGCAACCAGTGCAAAAAGTTAGTCTAGAGCCCTGTACTGCCTGCCTCGGGAACGCACCTGAAACCATTCCTAAGTGAAAGAGATGACTCTTCCCCCACAGGGCTATGCCATCCTGCCTCACTAAAACACAGCGTAAATTAACCATTATATATATATAATGTGTATATATATATAAATAAAAGAAAAAAGTAAAATAAATAAATCCCGAAAAAAGGAGAGAAAAGACCCCCGTTTCACAGCCAAATTTTGGAACTTTGCACTCTCGCACGTGCCTTTCAAGCGTCACCCCCACTCCCAGCATGCAACAGAGAGAGAGAGAGAGAGAGAGAGAGAGAGAGAGAGAGAGAGAGAGAGAGAGAAATGATGATGATGATGATGATGATGATGATGATAGAATTTCAATTTTGGGGTGAACTGTCATTTTAACTCTTTCTAAGGAAACCCATGTAAAAAAAAAAAAATATACAGAAATCAGAGCATAAATCTTTTTTTGTTGTTGTTGTTGTTTTTATATTAATATTTATTAACAAAGTGTGTAGTGTGTGGGCCTGAATTTATTTTTAGTAAAGGCTTTATCCTTACATGTTTTTTTATTTTTTATTATAAAAAATAAAATAAGATATATTTACTCCTGTAAAATATCTTTAAAATAATATATACTGACATGAGATGAATACTAAAATGTAAAGGCCGATTTGATTAATATGAAGTGAGTCACTTCATGGTGTCCAGCATGTTCAGGTCACACTAATACCACATGTCAGTAACCCAGGGACATTTGCTTGTGTAGATTTGAGCTGCACCTGACATAATTTACTGGGTTTTACATATGCAAATGTGCATTCACGGATAAGTAGTGTATCCCAAAGATACACAATGGGGTTTTACAGAAGAGTTGTGAACATAGTGAGGACGTGATTATCCATAACTTGGGGGGAAACGAAGAAGAAGAACCTAGAGAGCAAGAGGCGAGAGATTTAATACAAACGTTTGCGCATACACGTCATGCAACATTCAAATCGTTTTCTTTCATTATATTTATCACATTACAACGTTAACTACCGCTTGGCATTTTTTTTTTCAGATGTTCTTTTCTGAAATCCACGTGGGACCTCGCAGGGTTGCCTTGGTTCAGACTGTGACCCCGTCATCTGATAGCCTATGCCATCGTAACAGCAAAGACTTGAGCCCCTATTGGTCATTCTCACTTCCGTTACACTTTTAGGATCACCGCGCCACCTCGCGTCACTCTCCAGCGCTTTCGGGATCGGACGCGCATTCGTTCGTTCTTTAATTCAATCATTCCACAGCAGAGGAGCGAGCGGCCTCGATCGGTCTACAGTTTCCAGCTGTCACATATTGTTTTATGGAACTAGTAGATATGGTAAGGACCGCCATGTTCACTTGTAATACATGTTTTACTTGACGAGAACATTAGAATCCCCGTGGATGCTGAGCGCATCTAGTACTTCTAGTACTAAATCACATCCGAGCCTAAAAACACTACTTTTATTTCTCTACATTTGTTTTGCAAGCATTATATGCATTTATGTTTTGTCTATCTATTAAGGTTTAGATAAATTCAGATTATGTACTGACTAGAACATCACTGCAGTTAAACTCTGTAAACTCAAAAAAAAATGTTTTGTCGGCTAAACTAACAGATTTTCTTTATGATGTTTTATAAAGTTTATCTAAATTGATTGGTTTTATTCAAGTTTAAAATCATGTAATAAAAAAAGCAATTGTATTTTTAATGTAATTTCTATATCAGAAATAACCTATTGTTACCTCATGTGTGAATTATACAACTGTGAACACTCTTCTCATTGCTCATGCTGTGGCATTTCAGTTTAATTCTATACACTGTAACTGTTCATGCTCTGCTGAGGAAGCCAGGTTACAAAGGTTTGATGTCAGGGTAACCTGCCACCAATCCAAATGACCTGAAAAACTCCACATGTTGTATGTGTTATTGTGTCGGGCACATGAATCAGTGTGGAATGGAAGGTCACTAAGACCGAGCAGACACAAGTCTGCATTCTCCATACATCTTCAAGTGAAAACCGCACTTTTGTATTTCTGCTCTTTTCTTGTTTTTCAGAACCACTTTGAAAAGATTGACAAACTATTGAATACTTTAGTGGACAGCCTATTTGGGGAAAGAGGTTTGCACTTTTAACACTTTTCTATGCTAATGTTATTAACTGTGCCATTGCAAATAATACCATGTAATTTAGTACCATGCCGTTATCTCGTGTGTGCTTTAATTCAGTGTCAATAAACAAAAATCGGCACACTGCCACTACTGCTCTCAAAAAACTTTGTTATTGAGAGCAGTAGTGGCAGTGTGCTGATTTTTGTTTATTTACAGTGAAGTGCTCCATGTGATCGAGCACCTGCCTAAAGTTTTTGGATGTGCGCATATTACACTTTTTTTGTTTGCTTTAATTCGGTAAACAATACACAGTCTGCTCTTAGCATGTGCAGAATCAATATTTATTATATATTCATAAACATGTCTATGTACAACAGAAACTTAATCATGTATTGTAGATGTTTAATGCATTTTGTCAGAGGACAGAGTCACTCTGCACCAGGTCACAAAATAGCCATATTAGTAATATAAATTCTACCAGAGGACCATCAGCATTCTTTGAGGAACCTGCAAAGAGAAGTTATGTATATGTCATGAACTGTCAATTCACCTGCCCCAAAATGAATTACAAAGAATTATGCTGCCGTTTACATAACCCTTGGAAGTCACTTTTTTAATGTGGATATTTGAATTCCCATTCACACTTCTCTTATACTCCTACTTTTGGGTGCTGTTGGCATGCCAGAAGTGGTATACAGAGCAGCCTCAGGAATACAAATACTCCTTCATCCACTGTGAAATATTAACCCATTCATTTCTTTTTCAAACCGATTGTCCCGTGTTGGACTGCTGAGATGTTGGAGCCTATCCCAGAAAAAAAAAAAAAAAAGTTTCTGTGTTTCTTTGTTGGCCGGAGGCTGATTAAATGCAATAATGAATAAGGATTTCTATCTATACATTTCTGCAGCCACACAGCCATAAAAATGGTATTGGTGCATTCCAAAGAAAAATCTAATTTGGCTGTCCTTTTGTTTTGCTGTGATTTGTCAGGTTGAGAATAACATATAACCCACAAAAAAATAAATAAATAAGTAAATAAAATAAATAAAATTTGGATGACACCTCTGTGATAAAACTAATGCATTAAAATTACTTATTTAATCTATTAATATAGGAATCCACTTCCCACATGGTGAGTCAAATGTTCAACATTTATTTAACCCTTTGGTGCTCCGTGGTCACTTTTAATAAAATATTTTCAGGTTCAGGCATTTTCAGTTTTTTTTTTTTTTTTTTTTTTTTTTTTTTACAGTCATGGTCATACATTTGATTTAATACTGACACATGGTTTGCCTGTGGCTGACATACGTGATATCTCATTTTTTGATCACAGACAGATATAACCAGTACTCTACCAACCCAAGCACATTGGTCTCACATCTTAACTACATATTTTCATGATGTTTTTTTTCTAAAATGTATCTGGAGACTGACAAACCTCTTCAGACTTTCTTACTATGCTCTAACATCTAACATCCACCGCAAGGAATCCTGCACTGGATCCCATTTTTTTGCCATTCACAATGGAGTGAATTTGAAGCTGGTTTCCATTCAGGCATGCAGAGAAATCACTCCCCCTTCTCCCCCCAAAGATTCTCTTCCCTCTTTTTCAGTCACTGAGTTTTGGTGACAATAAATGAGTTGTTCCCATCTCTAACTGGAAGCTCTGTGGTGGATCTGTTATCAACCAGCAAATTCACATTAAGGGAAAAGAGCTACTACTAGCCACTCATTTTTATATGGTCCTTCAAGCTGTAATAGTCAGGTTTACTCAGTGGCTTCACTCTCCCAAGGCTATACCCCGAACCCATGTCACCACATTTTCAGTTACATCCTACATTGGCTCCTGGTAAAGAGGAGGGCCCAGCTGGCATCACTGAACCATCGTTACTTCGCAGAGGGTCTGATAATTCTCTACAGTGGTCTGACAATGAACCATGGGACACCGAGACCAGGATCCTAAAATGACAAATACAGCAGCTACAGATCCAGCTGGAGCAGCAACAGCCTGCAGTACAGTTTCCTTCCTCCTCCTCCACCCCTATGCGGCCCATACTCATGCTATGCAGTTTGCCCAGACCACAGCCAGTGTCTCCACAATTCAGATCTAATGAGTCAGATCAGTCTGATCGCAGTTCTGAGGTCTCCCCAGCTCCAATAGTTGTTCAGAGAACAAAGCAACACTCCTCCTACCATCCTTCACATCTGAACCAGCCAGGTGGGATGCTTCAAGGGAGGAAAAGGCCTATCACTCCAGAACTGAACAACCTCACAGACATACATATTATGCGTCATATATGAGCCAAGGTTCCACAACTCTGCCACAGTTTGACTCTATCCGGCACGCTCACGTACCATATCGAGCATTAAGCCCAGTATCTCCCCCTGAACTAGAGCAAATATACCGAGTTCCAGCCCCTACTATTTGAGACTTTTAATCCTAGACATCTTAATCCTAGAAAATTCTCACAGCTCAAGATAGCCCTGGAGAACATTCTCCCAGGTACGGCCATGGAGAGATTTAAATTCCAAATACTCAGTGAGGATTGCAGGATGCCAATCCCCACTCTTCTTGATCTCTTAGATGGCTGGAGTATAAAGTGTAGGAGGACACATCAAGCTTTAAAGGGGTCAGTCATCAAGGATTATCTAGTGTGAACATGAGGTGATAAGAGACACTAAGCCATCAGCTTAAAGTGCCCACATTCTGCTTGGCACAGAGAAAGCACCTCCTGTGACAAAGATGCCATTCTCCTCCAACAAACCCACACCACTTATTGCCCTTACCATGACCACCATAAACACTCCCTCAATAATTGCAACAACTTTAAGCAGCTTACTGCTGACCAGAAACAAAACTGGATCAAAGACTGTGACAGATGCTGGCACCGTGGGTGGAATCATCATGTTTCAGAGTGTAACCTGAAAATGTACTGCAAACCATGTAATTGCTGGCACCTGATTGTACTTCATGACATTAATCTCAGGAGTGGAGATTTTCCAAAGACTACTCCAGATGACAGTGATGCTGCTACTGCCTGCCTCCTAAACACTGACCAGTGGCCATCAGGACTCATCTTGGCTGGACTTTACAGGACCCAGTGTAACACAAGATTTCTGGACAACAATGTCTTTTCACTTTAATTACCATCAGAAACCACATTTTTCAAATAAGTGGAGAGACTCTGGTAGACAGATGTGCTTGCCTCACCAAAGTGAGAAGATAAGCACAAGATCCAGCCAAGAGCAGGAAGCAGTGGTACTTCTGGAGAGCAAAACAGTAAGGGTAATGTTGGATGGTGCTGCACATTTTGCAACTCCACTTTCAAGTGTTAAAAAAACATGTTCTGTGTTAAGAATACTGTTCTCCCACAGTATTCTTAAGCCATTGAGAGGAGGCTGGTGAAACATCCAGAGCAAGTAGCTGCCTATACTGCAGAGATCCAGAAACTGGAGCAGTTAGGTTATGCGATCAAGATGGAACTCAGTGCTGAAGCATGATCAACCAAATCCTGAAACATTACCTATCACATGGCACAATGCAATGGGAAGAACGGGGTGGTATTTAATTTCTCGTTTCATTATCAGGGTCAAAACCTTAACAACTCTTTCTCCCTGGACCAGTGTTAGGGTCACCTTTTCTCACAGTGCTGCTCAGATTCAAAGAGCATTCCATCTCTATCAGCAGTGATATTTGGGGGATGATATAACAAATCAGATTGATTCAGGAATAAAGACTGATTTTGAAATTTCTCTGGAGAGATCAACAGACACCGGTGAGCTCAGGGGCGGCAAGCTGTACATTCATGGCCAAAGGTTTTGGCAGTGACATCAATTTTGTGTTTTGCAAAGTTTGCTGCTTCAGTATTTATACAAACCCGATTCCAAAAAAGTGGGGACACTATACAAATTGTGAATAAAAACAGAATTCAATGATGTGGAAGTTTCAAATTTCAATATTTTATTTAGAAGTCAAGTCAAGTCACCTTTATTTATATAGCGCTTTAAAAAATAAGTTGATTTTAAATTTCATGGCATCAACACATCTCAAAAAAGTTGGTACAAGTCCATGTTTACCACTGTGTGACATCCCCTCTTCTTTTTAAAACAGCCTGCAAACGTCTGGGGACTGAGGAGACGAGATGTTGCTGAAGTTTAGGAATAGGAATGTTTGTACCATTCTTGTCTAATACAGGCTTCTAGTTGCTCAACAGTCTTAGGTCTTCTTTGTCACATCTTCCTCTTTATGATCCGCCAAATGTTTTCTGTAGGTGAAAGATCTGGACTGCAGGCTGACCATTTCAGTACCCGGATCCTTCTTCTACGCAGCCATGATGTTGTAAATGATGCAGTATGTGGTCTGGCATTGTCATGTTGGAAAATGCAAGGTCTTCCCTGAAAGAGACGATGTCTGGATTGGAGCATATGTTGTTCTAGAACCTGAAAATACCTTTCAGCATTGATGGTGGCTTTCCAGATGAGTAAGCTGCCCATGCCACACGTACTCATGCAACCCCATACCATCAGAGATACAGGCTTTTGAACTGAGCGCTGAACTTGGGTTGTCCTTGTCCTCTTTAGTACGGATGGCATGGCATCCCAGTTTTCCAAAAAGAACTTCAAATTTTGATTCGTCTGACCACAGAACAGTTTTCCACTTTGTCACAGCCCATTTTAAATGAGCCTTGGCCCAGAGAAAATGCCTGCGCTTCTGGATCATGCTTAGATATGGCTTCTTTTTTGACCTATAGAGTTTTAGCCGGCAACGGCGAATGGCACGGTGGATTGTGTTCACCGACATTGTTTTCTGGAAGTATTCCTGAGCTCATGTTGTGATTTACATTACAGTAGCATTCCTGTATGTGATGCAGTGCCGTCTAAGGGCCCGAAGATCATGGGCATCCAGTATGGTTTTCCGACCTTGACCCTTACGCACAGAGATTGTTCCAGACTCTCTGAATCTTTGGATGATATTATGCACTGTAGATGATGATAACTTCAAACTCTTTGCAATTTTTCTCTGAGAAACTCCTTTCTGATATTGCTCCACTATTTTTCGCCGCAGCATTGGGGGAATTGGTGATCCTCTGCCCATCTTGACTTCTGAGAGACACTGCCACTCAGAGAGGCTCTTTCTATACCCAATCATGTTGCCAATTGACCTAATAAGTTGCAAATTGGTCCTCCAGCTGTTCCTTATATGTACATTTAACTTTTCTGGCCTCTTATTGCTACCTGTCCCAACATTTTTGGAATGTGTATCTCTCATGAAATCCAAAATGAGCCAATATTTGGCATGACATTTCAAAATATCTCACTTTCAACATTTGATATGTTATCTATATTCTATTGTGAATAAAATATAAGCTTATGAGATTTGTAAATTATTCCATTCCTTTTTTACTTTGTTGGAATCGGGTTTGTAGATTATTTTTCCACATTTTTCTATGGTATACTGAAAAACAATGATATGCATATCATAAGTTTTAAAGGTTTTTCCTGGCAAAAATTATTTACAGTGTTGACCCTTGTTCTTCATAACCTCTGCAGTTCGCTCTGGCATTCTGGATATAAGCTTCTGGCCCAAATGCCTGACTGATGGCGATCCATTTTTGCCTTATTAGTTCTCTGAGTTGATCACAATTTGTGGGCTTCTGCTTGTCCACTTGTCTTTTGAGGACTGACCACAGGTTCTCTATGGGATTGAGATCCGGGGAGTTGCCTAGCCACTAGGGGTGGAACGATAACCAGTCAGTATTTGGTGTGACCACCATTTGCCTCAAGCAGTGCAACACATCTCCTTTGCATAGAGTTGATCAGGTTGTTGATTGTGGCCTGTGGAATGTTGGTCCACTCCTCTTCAAAGGCTGTGCAAAGTTGCTGGATATTGGCAGGAACTGGAATGTATACGCCGATCTAGAGCATCCCAAACATGCTCAATGTGTGAGTATGCTGGCCATGCAAGAACTGGGATGTTTTCAGCTTCCAGGAATTGTGTACATATACTTGCAACATGGGGCTGTGCATTATCATGCTGCAACATGAGGTGATGGTCGTGGATGAATGGCACAACAGTGGGCCTAAGGATCTCAACACGGTATCTCTGTGCATTCAAAATGCCATCAATAAAATGCACCTGTGTTCGTTGTCCATAACATACGCCTGCCCATACCATAACCCCAACGCCACCATGGGCTACTCAATCCACAATCAGCAAACCGCTCACCCACACGACGCCATACACACTGTCTGCCATCTGCCCTGTACAGTGAAAACCAGGATTCATCCGTGAAGAGAACACCTCTTCAAATTGTCAGACGCCATCGAATGTAAGCATTTGCCCACTCAAGTCGGTCACGATGACGAACTGCAGTCAGGTCGAGACCCCGATGAGGATGATGAGTATGCAGATGAGCTTCCCTGAGTCGGTTTCTGACAGTTTGTGCAGAAATTCTTTGGTTATGCAAACCGATTGCTGCAGCAGCTGTCCGGGTGGCTGGTCTCAGATGATCTTGGAGGTGAAGATGCTGGATGTGGCGGTCCTGGGCTGGTGTGGTTACACGAGGTCTGCGGTTGTGAGGCTGGTTGGATGTACTGCCAAATTCTCTGAAACACCTTTGGAGATGGCTAATGGTAGAGAAATGAACATTCAATTCACGGGCAACAGCTCTGGTGGACATTCCTGCATTACTCCCTCAAAACTTGCGACATCTGTGGCATTGAGCTGTGTGATAAAACTGCACATTTTAGAGTGGCCTTTTATTATGGTCAGCCTAAGGCACACCTTTGCAATAATCATGCTGTCTAATCAGCATCTTGATATGCCACACCTGTGTGGTGGATGGATTATCTTGGCAAAGGAGAAGTGCTCACTAACACAGATTTAGACAGATTTGTGAACAATATTTGAGAGAAATAGGCCTTTTGTGTACATAGAAAAAGTCTTAGATCTTTGAGTTCAGCTTATGAAAAATGGGGGCAAAAACAAAAGCGTTGTGTTTATAATTTTGTTCAGTGTATATATATATATATATATATATATATATATATATATATATATATATATATATATATATATACAGTAGGTTGACAACCAAAATGGGTAATACCGCCGCACGTACCGCCGCCGCAGGGCCGCGGCGTTAACTGCAAGTCAGTCACATGTTAAAGTCATTCGCAAAACTACCGCCAAGTGGCACAAAGGGACGAATTGCGAAATGAATGTAATTGTAAAATGAAAGGAAGACATTAAACAACAATAACATTATAATATACATTATAACATCCTTAAAAGCCATTCAAAAATAGGATAGTCTTAGGCTACAGTCTACTAATCAAAAATTTAAAGAAAGACCTTTACACAAAGGCTCTTATGCATGCTATTGTTATTAAAGAGTCATTACATGTATAGCTAGGCATATATATATATATATATATATATATATATATATATATATATATATATATATATATATATATATATATATATATTACGGATTAAAAGCTAAATGTTTTCATTTCGGTTCTTTCTTGGTTAAAAAAAATAATAATAATAATCTTCAGGTTCCATTTGCAGAGCGAAATTAGAACGGTGCAGCATTTACAAATAATTCTTATTCACTCTGTTATTATTCTTGATTTTTCAAACTGCTAACACTTTGCATTTTTGAATTATGCCTTTACTGTGTGACCAAAAATTGTGAATTGTGAATTTGATCGCGCTAGTGCCTCGCACACACATATTCATTGGAAACAGCAGTCGTTCACGAGCGCCAGTAGCGGGCCACTGACATATTTGTGCTCATTATGATTTTTTTTTCGTAGATACTGAAACACGTGTGAAATCCAATGCCTACTAGCTTCAAATGGGCAGCATGTTTGGATTTGTCCCGAATGAGAGAGATAACCTTACCTTATGTATCGCTTTAAATTATTTTTAATAATTATTATTTTTTGTTTATAAGCCTATATTATTATATACTGCAATTATATTTATCATTAGAATTATATATTTGTAATTCTTGTTCTGTTCTGATAAATTTGTTGAATTTAAAGGATTTGTTGTAAAGTGAAGGGAACTAAAAATATCCTGTTGGTATAAGCATTATTAGGCCTGCCGTTATTATTTCTGAATGTAATAAAATGCAACTCTCACAAATGTAATTTATTTTTTAGCATGTTTAAAAAAATGCAGCAAACAAAAATAGTTGATTAATCGGTTAAAATGTGTTATTGTGGGTTAACTAATATACATTATATACTTAGGAACAGAGTATGGGCCTAATCTAGGCTATGTTGTTAACTATTTACAAGTTTCGTGTAGCTATAATTTTATCCAGCTTTATTTTTCCATTGCATCCGAAAATGACTTTGTGCATGCGCATTCACTCCGCGTGCTCAAGCTGCCTCCCGCGATGCTCAGCTGTGGACGATTTCAAAATGTTTGATATAAAGGTTGCTGTCACATATTATATACAGGAATTGTTCATTAAAAAAAAAAAAAAAAAAAAAAAAGTCTAAATATATTGTTAGTTTTATGCTAACATGCAATCAAGGTCTTCGGATACTATATAAGATAGGCTACAAGTTCATTTAGGCTATTTAACATGCACTGTGATATTTTACCATTTCAACTTATAAACTTCTTAAGATTTTAAAGTCAGTTTAATAGTATTGAGATTCAAGTTGAATATGGTATTAAAAAAAAAAAAAAAAGGTTTTAATTGCTTAAATTATTTCTATGAATTAATAATATGTTATCATGATTTTTTCATCATATAATTTTTTAAGAGCTGTATTCGTTTTCAATTTTGGAAACCAAGCACACACTTTTAATCACTCACATAGCTCTAACAAGGTTTTATTTTTTTTATTTTTTTTTTGAGGAACCTGCAACTGTCAGGGGAGTCACATCATCATTAGGGTTGCAAATTAACTTCAGAAATGGAAAAAAAGGGGTAATAGAGGTTCTTTCTTTTATTCTTTATTTATAATGTTTATTCTTGAAGAAAATAAGTATTTACTCTTTAAGAAAATAAGGGACGATCCAAATATTTGTAATGTACAATAATATAGGCCTATGTCTGTCCATTGGATTTTAAAGCATGACAACTGAAGGTCTATGAAACATTTTTATGATGCATTTTTTTTAACAATGGCACTTAAAGTTTTCAACTAAAATATTATTTCAACCATATAGCCTGTGAATAAATAAAATGCATACTTTTCAAAGAAAGAACACTTAGAGAGTGTAGGTTGCTTCTGGTGTTTGGATTTCTACTTAAATATAATGAGCTCCAAGTTTAAGAATAGCCTACGGGGTTATTTTATTTTATTTTTATTTATTTTTTTATCTGTATTTAACAGCATTAGCTCAATGAAATACATCTTTCTTCAGGTAGACTGAATGTTTTCCCACCTTGCTAAATGTTGGGCTCATGATCAATGAGTTGTATTCGCCTCAAATTGATTTTATAAAATCCAAAGTGGACTGTGAAGCTGGGTCAGTTGGAGCTCATGCTCGCTGTGAAGCGGGAGCAGTTGACGGAGGATTCCGCTTGGTCTTAAAGCCTTCCTCAAACGTCTACGTTCACAAACGTCTATGATTTTCTCAAAAATAATGATTAATTATCAATTGAGAATTTGTTATTATTTTGGTCTAGTGATAATAATAATATGGGCTGCGAGAAAATAATGAATAAAAAGAGAACGGGTGCTGTGAGTGCAGGCATGTTTCAACCCAGTAACATGACAACACTCTGTTCCTCACAGCCCAAAAACAGACCAAATTCAGTTCAGCTGGAGGGGGTTGGGGTTTTGGGGTAGTTATGTATAGCTTGTGGGGGTCGAGATAAAGGTGTGAATCTCTTGGTCTTTCATGCGGACAGTGTCTTATGAGGGTTTCAAACTTGCAGAACAGGTTTTTAGATCATATTGGTTTTAAAACAACTTTAAAGAAAGGTTTGATCCACTTCAAATGTTGACTACTGTATAGCGCAATAAAGTTTATAAGTTATTATAACTTAATTTCAGAGGAAGTTGCCTTAACTAAAAAAAAAAAAAAAAAAAAAAAAAACCCTGTTGCATTAGGGCTGGGCGATAGGCCTATGGCCTAAAAAAAAATCCCAGATTTCTTTCACAAAAAAATCTGATTTACAATTTAAATCGATTTTTTTGCCTCCGTACTTAAAATCAATATTCAAATGACAAATAAATTTTTCAAAACAAGTTTTAATTTAATTCTTTCTCATTTACCAGTCAAATGTATAACTAAAACAATATGATAAAAAAAAGCAGTAGCTAATGTTATTACCTTAATGTTGGAAAGAACTTTATTTGATTTATTAATTTATTTTTTTAATTCTAGCTCATCATGCATCTAACCATCCACTCTGCGTTAAGAGCTGTTTAGATTAAAATTGGCAACTCCGCAGTGAGTCAGTGTCATGGACGGAGGACAAAGCAAGTGTAAATATATTTTCTAGTCTATATTTTCATCTCGTTATGTCACTGGTTTAGGTTATGTATTTATTTTTATTTCTTATATCAATTATTTGTAAATATAGCAGACACTGTCTAACCGTGTCTACACCGGACGGTCTTGTTCATTTCGTCAGGCTAAACATCTCTCTCACTCGGCAGAACAATTTCCCCTCTGCGCTCCGAGCATTTAATAATCACTCCGCTCTGAGTTCATTGATACCAGAAACACTGCTCCGCACTCGCTCCGTGGCTAAAGTTGAAATTAGCCTATAAAAATAAAATAAAAAATAAACAAATAAATAAAATAACAGGAGAGTTTCAAAGGGGGTTAGGCTATTGTGTGCAAACTTTTTTTCATACCAAACGCCAAACTAATAACATTGTCAGCATTAAAAGGTATAATTGCTGCTTTCTGCTGTGCAAATTTTGTTTGTGATGTAAACAACAGTACATTTTCGTCAGTTATTTTATCTACAGATCAATGTATTTCTTACAGATTTCAAAATCAGTTACAGATGAAGCAGCACTGTAAAATTACATTTGTTTGAAAGCATTATTGCGACAGAGACTGCGTGTGAATGTGCTGTATCTGTTTAAATCATGCTTTAACCCGAAAATAATCAGTAAAAGGAACAGACAAACTCCTTGAGAACTAGCCTGTAACGCTCGACTATTGCAGTCATAATTTTTGATCAGAGAGAATATCTGAATCAAGCTATAGCTAAATATGTTTATCATGTGAATTCTTGCTGTGCAGTTATATTACGGGCTGTTTGCATGAATTGTATTCGTGATGGAGTGGTGGTGGAGCCTATTGGAGTGAGTGAAAACCACGACGCTCCAACTTTAAAAAAATCTGCTCCTCGCTCCAGTCAGAATCACTCCGCTCCACTCATACTCTGCTCGGCAGCGTGTCTCAAACGCACGGGGGAGGGTTGAGCCCAATCAGAACTACGGGAGCCCAGAGTGGAGCGTCTGCGGTTTTATTTTGTTGCGTCCATACAATATTTTTTAAAGTGTGAAATATAAATTTTCACAGAATGTAGCCTATTCATGAACAATATATTGAAGTTTTCTAAATCCCAAACAGACTGCAGACATCAGTAAATTATCCGTTTATGAACATGTTTTATAGGCTTTTTTTTTTACAGACGTAACAAAAAACACAAGAGTTTTTATATATTTTGTAGACTTTATGTGATTTAAAATGCACAAACCAGAAGCACAATATCTGCAGAGAAGGGCTTGCCATTCTCAAACCATAAAATATAAATTTTATTTAAATTTTCGTTTTTGTGTTTCAGAGGAAAAATCAGTGTTAAGGCATCAATATATTCCACGCTCAAGCACATGCATTAAGTTTGCCACAAAGCACAGGCAGAAGTAGCCCAATAATTGTGAAAAAGGAGACATTTTAATTATTTATTAATAAACAAATGTTTTCTTGTTGGCTGCAAGTTGAAATTCACAGTGCTGATTCTCTCCACATGGATGCGCCTTTAGAGAGAAATGCAACCTTCACAGATTACATAATGCTTTCGTTCTGAATTGATTCATTTAAAAGACATTTCAAGCTTTCTGTAGATATATTTTTCATGTATGTGAGACACCACAATTTTCAGTTATTTCATTATCAGGAAAAAAATCACTTGACCGAGAGGGCGCCTCCCTGTCATGCATGCGTAATAATTTTCGCACAAACACTTGAATATGAATAATAATTCACATTTTGCATATGCATTGCAAAGCAAATATTTTTTTACATGCAACTATCCTAAATAAAACCAAACAAGATTTGTAATGAAGATAAAATATGTAGACAAATAAGAATAAATGCTGCGAGCACTCAGCATCATGCGCGCCGAGCAAATCTTGCACTGAAATTTTAAGGAATATTATACAAAACTGCATTTAAATGCGGCTACAATTTATTTATTTATTTGAATTTTTTTTTTTACTTAAATTACATGAAAGCAAGTAAAGAAGACTCCCGTTAAAATCACTGAAGTTGTCAATTAATGAAGCTCTTTTTTACATCGTGTGCATTTCGAGAACTTGACTTTAATCATGAGGCCATTTTATTAATCAATCCATTCTTTAGAGTTTCAATGATTTAGTTAAATTGTGCAGGGCCGGGTTTCCTGATAACGATTGATCTTAGCGCTTAAGAGAGTTTTCTACGAGTGATTTTACGAACGTTCGTTATTGTTTCACGTGCGTTTCCCAAAAATGCTATCCAGTATGTTGTGCTTGGCTGAATACCTCAAGCATGTGACGGAAATGTTACGCCCCTTAACATATTGTGATGCCCTGTCTGGCCGGAGCAAC
Source organism: Cyprinus carpio (assembly GCF_018340385.1). Taxonomy (NCBI): domain Eukaryota; kingdom Metazoa; phylum Chordata; class Actinopteri; order Cypriniformes; family Cyprinidae; genus Cyprinus; species Cyprinus carpio. The sequence continues at coordinate 30,486,443 of NC_056576.1, forward strand.
GAGACATAAACATAAAACCCATTATAAAGGTGATATAAACATGATTTCTAATTGTGTCCTCTTTTGGAAGGCCAAACAAAGTAGTTTCGCTTTCTCAGAGAAACAGAGTCATACACCACGGCATTAAGTGAGCCAGAGGCCGGAGGCCTAGAGTGAGCCGCGGCCTAGAGTGAGCGAAGGCCGGCTTAAGTGAGCAGAGGCAGGTGGGCTTGAGAACGGTGCGGTCGGACGATTTTATGAAGGAGTGTCAGTTGGGCTTGCAGCAACCACATGTGACAACCCCGGGCTGGACTCCGCTTCGTCCACAGTGAAAGCTGATTGGTGGCGACAACAACAATACTACAACGAGAATAAAAGGTACACCTTCTTTCTTTGCATGAACATCTGGGCGGTGTCATGCAAATCTTCCCACATAGTGACGTAGAGATGTGGGGGCATGTTAGAACGAGCCGTTTCAGGGGGTTGTGGACAAGTCTTAACTTTTATAAAGAATATCTCTTTGGATCTGAGACTTTAGTCTTTGCAACTTTACAGATCTTCTTTATGCACCAAGAGCTTGTAACACTCCAAAGAGAAAGGAAAAATTAAAATCGCATCATATGACCCATTTAAATGTGAAATATTTTTAGTTATATATAGTCAGTGAAACATTTTTCAGTGTTTATTAAACTTTGTTAAACACCTTTGCTAAAGCATTGTCTGTTGTCTTAAAATGTCTCGAATGTTATAATATCTCAAAACTGCCCAGAACGCAAATAGAACCTTATAATTCCAAGGCGACAAATTATTTAATATGCATAATAATAATAATAATTATGTGCATGTGTGATGGCAGTGTTGCCTTATTGTATCTAACTGCTGTTGCAGAGTAAAACAGAAATGTGGACAGATGATTAATGGGTGTAATTTGTTTTATCTTTACCTTTTTGTGTTAATTGTTAAACTTAATAAACTGTTACTGAATTTATAATTCAGACATTTTGTGTGTATATCTGTCAAGAGGACAAGCAATTTGCGTAATGAATGGATGGATGCATGTTCTCTATCATAGTTATTGTCCTGTTTTAACTGAACACATACTGCAGATTGGGTGACACAGTGGCTCAGTGGATAGTACTGTCCCCTCACAGCAAGAAGGCTGTTGGTTTGAGATTTTCTCTATTTTTGCATATGTTTCCTCAAGGTGCTCCAATTTCCCTCACAATCCAAAGACACAGAGAACAGGTGAATTTGAGAAGTGTCTGTATACCTGTACAACAATGAGCCAATTACATTATGACCACCTGCCTAATATGCTAGTGGTCCCACACTGAGGCATGGACTCTGCAAGACCTCTAAAGTTGTCCTGTGGTATCTGGCACCAAGATGTAGCAGAAGGCCCTTCAAGTCCCATAGGTTACGAGGTGGAGCTACCATGGGTCGAACTTGTTGGTCCATCACATCCCACAGATGCTCAATTGGATTGAGATCAGGGGAATTTGGAGGCCAGGGCAACACCTTGAACTCATCATGTTCTTCAAACCATTTGTGGGTGATGGGTGTGTTGTCCAGAGGCAACTTCATCCATGGAACACCATTGTCATGAAGGAGTTTGTCTGCAACAATGTTTAGGTTGGTAGCACGTGTCAAATTTACATCCACATGAATGGCCAGACACAGGGTTGCCCAGGAGAATATTGCCCATAGCATCACACCCCCTCCACTGGTTTGTCTTTGTCAACAGTGCATTCTGGTGCCATTACTTCCCCATGAAAATGGGACTTATAAGACCAGGTGACCTTCTTCCACTGCTCCAAGCTCCAGTTCCAATGCTCTCATGCCTCATAGGCGCTCTGATTAGTCTCCCACTACACAGCCCCAATACACAGCAGAGTATGATGCTCTGTGTGTTGTGACACATTCCTCCCATAACCATCATTAAACTTTTGTGTGACTTGTACTACAGTAGACATTCTGTTGGCTTGGACCAGATAGGATAGCCTTTGTTGCCCTTGTTAATCAGTAAATCTTTGGCTTTAAACACATTGTCGCTGGTTGGTGGTTTGTCCCTCTTTAAACCACTGACTAGGAGCAACCCACCAGCCTTTTTTGTTTCAGAGATACTTTGACTCAGCCACTTTGCCACTCAACTTGCCATGAAGGATTTGGGACTTAACAGTCACTTATGTAACTGGATCTTGGACTTCCTGACTGGCATATCCCAGGTGGTCAGAACTGGCAGACACACATCCTTCTCACTCATACTCAGCACTGGTGCCCCACAGGGATGTGTACTCAGCCCTCTTTTGTACTCCCTGTTTACAATTGCTCTGCTAACCACAGCTCCAACACCATCTTCAAATTTGTTGACAATACAACTATCCTAGGACTCATAACCAACAGCGACGGGACATCCTACAGAGATGAGGTAAATTCACTCTCATTATGATGTGCTGACAATAATCTTTCTCTAAATGTCAATGGAGATGGAGATGATTGTGGACTACAGAAAGTCACAGAGAAGTGGTCATCATATCATCATATCAAACTTCTACTGATGCATTATAGAGAGCATTCTGACCGGTTACATCATTGTATGGTACGACAACTGCTCTTCTTCTGATTTCAAAGCTCCTCAGAGAGTGATGAGAACAGCTGAGCTCATTACTGGACAAAAACTCTTGGCCTTACAGTACATTTTTCAGACACGCTTCTTAAGAAAGGCCCACAGCAGCATGAAGGACTGCGCTCACCCTTGTCTTGTTTTCTAGATTGCCATCCAGCAGTCCCTTACGTTCCACACAGCCAGCTTGAAGAACAGCTTTTATCTTCAAGACATCAGACTGCTTAACAGACAACAGTCCCTAATCTATCTCTGCAACAATTTATCTCTGACACTTAATATTGCTACTTCGGACATTGAGATTTCCACTTCAGTATTCTCACTCAGGTCAAGTCACCTTTATTTGTATATTGCTTTATACAATGTTGGTTGTGTCAAAGCAGCTTTGCAGTGTCAAAAAGGAAAATAGTTTGTCAATAATGCAAGAAGACAATAACAGTCGTTTTTCCAGCTAAAGTCAGTTTATTGATGATTCACTGATGTCATCATCCAGTTCAGCTCTTTTCCACACTGTAAAACCTGTTAAGTTAAGAATATTCAAAACATTTGTGGAAACTTATTGTCTTAAAATATTTGAGTAAACAAGCTAATTTTTTTTAAGTTAATAAAGCTTAAAATATTATGACAAGAGGGGCGGGGCTGAGAGCCAAGCCTCGCTGCCATGATCCCACCCCACTCATCACAATGATAATCATATATAACTTACTTCCATTAACAGCATATTCATTCAGATCTTTATAGTTCAGTGCTAGATAGCAACAGCACTGAACTACATTATGTACTAATGTAGTTATCAAAAAGACTCAAAATACTTGCATATAAATATTCAAACATCATGCAGTATATATAGCCTTTAAGTTTTGCTTTCCATCCTCAACCTAACCATAGGCTCTACTCTTCACCACAACGGTAAAACTACAAAACCAACATAACAGAAACATGTAAATCCTAACATAACACAACATTTAAGTACTAACTTATGTCTCTCTATGTTAATCTTGTGTAAAAACACACAAAATAACACTTAATTTCTATATTTATTTTCCTTGTTGGCTGATGCAAAGCATGCTGGGAACTAGAAAATGCAATAATTTTAAGTTCACCTTACAACAACAACAGCATTTTGAGTTTACATAAATTATTTCAATTAAGTCCAATGAACTTTCATTATTATTTGAGTGAAATTAACTTTAATTTTTTAATTAATTTTCACTGTTCGGTTTTACAGTGCAATAATTCAATTCAATTCAAGTTTATTTGTATAGCGCTTTTTACGATACAAATCATTGCAAAGCAACTTTACAGAAAATTAAGTTTCTACAATATTTAGTAGTAGCTTATCAGTGGTGACTGTCAGTTTATGTGCATACGGCAGAAATGTTTGGAAAAATCAATAAAAGACGTAAACAAACAGACGATTAACACTATTAACAGCAATTATACAATCAAACTTATAGCAAAAATGTGGTAGTTATGTATGTTGTCTCTGGGTTAGCATCATCTGAGGTCCTCTAAGGGGTTGGCATCATCTCTTCTCAGGTGTTCTGGATCCAGACTGGAGCTTGTGTAAATCCTAGTTACATCCCGTGGCAACACAGACAAATAAATAGAGACATAATTAGCATAGCTGCTGTTCCAGCCAAGTAAAATTAATTATTTAACCCAAGCTAAAGAATAATAATGTGCATTTGATCAGATATAACTGCAGTCCAAAATTATGAGATCCATTATTTGAATGCTTGGCCAAAGAGATGTGTTTTTAATCTAGATTTAAACAGAGAAAGTGTGTCTGAACCCCGAACATTATCAGGAAGGCTATTCCAGCGTTTCGGAGCCAAATGCGAAAAAGCTCTACCTCCTTAAGTGGACTTTGCTATCCTAGGTACTATCAAAAGCCCAGCGTTTTGTGACCTTAGGGAGCGTGATGGATGGTAGCGTGGTAGAAGACTAGTAAGGTATGCAGGAGCTAAACCATTAAGGGCCTTATAAGTAAGTAATAATATTTTGTAACTGATACGGAACTTAATAGGTAGCCAGTGCAGAGACTGTAAAATTGGGGTAATAGGATCATATTTTCTCGACCTGGTAAGGACTCTAGCCGCTGCATTTTGGACTACCTGTAGCTTGTTTATTAAGGATGCAGGACAACCACCTAGCAGTGCATTACAATAGTCCAGTCTAGAGGTCATGAATGCATGAACTAGCTTTTCTGCATCAGAAACAGGTAACATGTTTCGTAGCTTGGCAATGTTTCTAAGATGGAAGAAAGCTGTTTTTGTAACATGGGAAATATGATTTTCAAAAGACAAGTTACTGTCTAATATAACACCCAGATTTCTGACAGTAGAGGAAGTGACAGTACATCCGTCTAACTGCAAATTGTAATCTACGAGATTCTGTGTAATGTTTTTTGGTCCAATAAGTAATATCTCTGTCTTATCTGAATTTAATAGGAGAAAATTATTGGTCATCCAATCTTTTATATTTTTAACACACTCTGTTAGCTTAGATAATTTATAAGTTTCATCTGGTCTCGTTGAGATATATAGTTGAGTATCATCAGCTTAACAGTGGAAACTAATCCTGTATTTTCTAATTATATTACCAAGGGGCAACATGTATATTGAAAATAGCAGAGGACCTAGGACAGATCCTTGTGGCACTCCATATTTTACTGGTGATAAATGAGATGACTCCCCATTTAAATAAACAAAGTGGTAGCGAACGGACAGGTAGCATCTAAACCATCTTAAAGCCTGCCCTTGGATACCTGTATAGTTTTGTAATCTATCTATGAGTATGTCGTGATCTATGGTGTCGAACGCAGCACTAAGATCAAGTAAAACTAGCAATGAGACGCAGCCTTGGTCTGACGCAAGAAGCAAGTCATTTGTAATTTTAACAAGTGCAGTTTCTCTGCTATGATGAGGCCTGAAACCCGACTGAAATTCTTCATAGAGATAATTTTTTTGCAGGAAGGAGCACTATTGAGCAAACACAACTTTTTCTAAAATTTTAGACATAAATGGAAGATTTGAAATGGGTCTATAATTTGCCAGTTCACTAGGATCTAGTTGTGGTTTCTTAATTAGAGGCTTAATAGTGTCTGGGAAATCAGTCAAGCGTCCCCAACTAAGCAAGCCAAAGGCGACTGGTCTACATACTACTTTTAATACTTTTTACTTTCTATATTTATTGTGTTAGTTACTGCGACCTTTTTATTTATTATCTCAATACTCTTATTCAGGCTTAGCCTTCCCCTGGCCATGGGGACTTGGGGCAAAAATGCCACTAATTGGACAAAAATGCCCCTGCACAAACAAATTAAATCTATTTAACCAATCATACACAATTCTGTTGAGCTTAGGAATGCAATTGCCACTCAGAGGCATTCAGATGAGTCATCATTCAAACTCATCAGTTTTGTTGAGTGCACGCACGTTCGCTGATTGAATTCCGGACTCTTGCGAATTCTCTCATCATAAACAACAAAGCACAGATGTACGTCCAATGTAAGAGACTCATTTCACAGTGTATACAGCTTCAGTGATTATAACAATTTTTTTTTTATTTTTTTATAGTGCTTAAACTCGCAATAGACCGATGTTAGTGTTAATGTCACTTTCTATATATAATTTATTTGCTGTTTGAATAACGTGGAAAGAAACCTTTATAATTATCAGTTTTAACATTTTTATTAAATTGTAATAACGTTAAATACAAATTCAGTCCCATTAAATTTTTTTAAAAAAAACCCTACATGAAACCCATGTCTGGTCTTTGCCTAAAAAGATGGGGTTATGATATATATATATACATTTAGCTGCTTTTAGCCTTACCCTGGAGTTGGTTCCCCCTCCGCCTATGAAGTCCCCTCAGGCTTGGGCAAGTTACTGTAGCAGTCTTGAACTTTGTGCAAAAAGGTTACTTAGATTCAGATCTTGTCAAATAGCCCATAATCTGTTTGGTTAGAATCTCTGTTTTGTCACAATATCACTTGTATTACCTGTATTAATAGCAGTTATATAACTAGAGTACTTTGTACTGTGCTGCATTGTACCAGTATATCATACTTGTCTAGGTTCGGGCACAGAGGCAATGGCGTGTCCAATAAAGATTAGAAGTCAGCTTTACTTATATTAAAATTAAATAAAACAGTAATGTCGATATATATATTTATATATACTGTATACATGGTTAAAATTGGGCTGGGGCCCCGGCACATAAACTATAACTAGGCAAAAATAACTAGGCAATAACCATAATGCAAGTATTATTCTGATTTTATTACATTTAGAGTAAGTGGCGAATAGCGGATATAGCTACTGTATATAATGCATCTATTGATGGAATAAGGTTGCACTACTGAAGCAAAGCTCACGCAGCCTCTCCAGGAGAAATCAAAATGCGCAACACAAAGAAACTCAGCAGGCTGAGGTAAAAATTCAAAATGAAAAGTTTTTATATTTAAAATACAGTTAGTCAGGTAACATCACACAACATTAATAGCTCAAATAACAGTTCAAAAAGCAAGTACAATATTATTAGATCAGTTACATTTTAGGCGGAAAACAGCGCACCTCACAGTGAACAGCCGGTTCATTGGTGAATGATTCCGTGTTTTTAACGAATTGATTGAGTCAAAGTTTCATTAGCCCCATGCATAAACATCTGATTCATTCAAAATCTGATGAATCAGCCATTTGAATGAATCGTTTGAATGAACAACTCAATGACTCAGTCATTAAATGCTCACTACTGGCACCTACTGACGTTCTTCTTCTCCGAAATGAATCGCATTTTTGAGGGCCTAAACATGAACCAAAACTAACGAAACTTTGCACATGCATCAGGACTGGCGAAAATTTACATCTGATATAGGTTTCAGAAGTGGGTGTGGCAAATTGGCTCGATAGCGCCACCTGTTAAATTTCAACGGAGTGCACCTCGAGCTACGTTTCACGTACATGCATGAAAATTGGTACACATGTGTAGCACACCATTACCTACAACAAAATCCAAAACCCAACAGGAAGTAAGTTATTTTGAATTTCCTGTACGATTTTTGTGCAGTTTTTGCCATTTCAATGTCTCGTACTTTGACAAACTCCTCCTACAGTTTTAATCGAAATATCTTCAAGTTTGGTGAGGGTCATCATAAGACCTTTGAGATGTTAAATTGCGAAGATTTTGAGTTTTCGTTAAGGGGTGTGTTCCTGGTGGCCTGACAAATTTTGATGTTTCACCGTGAAACAGGAAGTCGCTGTAACTCAGGCAAGCTATGTCCGATCTGCCCCAAACTTCACACGTGTGATAGGTGTTCTGTCCTGAACAAACACCCATGACAAAATTTAGTTATAGTCATAGCGCCACCTGCTGGTAATGGGAAGTGACATGGTTAACACTGTTATGGACTCCTAGGAACATATTAAAAAGTGTCAAAAAGTGTTAAATAGGCTGGCAACATGCTAGAAACATACTAATACATGCTAGCAACACTTAGCCAAGTGCTAAAGCATGCTACTAATGCAGTGAAAAAGGAAGTTGCTGTAACTCAGGCAAGAAATGTCCGATCTGCCCCAAACTTTAAACCGTTGACAAGAGTCCTGTCCTGAACACATCAACATGCCTGTATTCAATGCTGGCAACAGGAAATTACTTCTTTTACACTAACTTAAACATGCAATGTCTGATCTGCCCGAAACTTTGCATGTTTGGTAAAAGTCCTGGTCTGAAGACATTTACATGCCGATATTCATATATAATCATAGCGCCACCTGTTGACAGCAGGAAATGTGGCACAAATACTTACCATTTTAAAAGCATATGGTCCAACGTACACTAATCTCCTATGGCCACCGGGTGGTGGTGAGCACGGGTGCGAGGGCCCTTTCATTGCTGCTTGCAGCTTTAATTAGGGCCCGAGCACCGATGGTGCGAGGACCCTCTTGGAATTGCTCCGTTTATTATTCTTCTTCTTCTTCTCTGTAATGAATCGCATTTTTGAGGGCTTAAATATGCTCCAAAACTCACAAAACTTTGCACACGCATCAGAACTGGCGAATATTTACATCTGATATAGGTTTCAGTAGTGGGTGTGCAAAATGGCTCGATAGCTCCACCTGTTAAATTTCAGCGGAGTGCGCCTCGAGCTGCATTTCACATACATGCATGAAAATTGGTACACACGTGTAGCACACCATTACCTACAAAAAAGTATCTTGGTAGAAAATCCAAAACCCAACAGGAAGTACGTTATTTTGAATTTCCTGTCCGATTTTTGCCTCGTACTTTGACGAACTCGTCCTACAGTTTTAATCGGATCATCTTCAAATTTGTTGAGGGTCATCATAAGACCTATGTGACGCTAAATTGCGAAGATTTTGAATTTTCGTCAAGGGGCGTGTCCCTGGCGGCGTGACAAAATTTGATGTTTCGCCATGAAACAGGAAGTTGCTGTAACTCAGGCAAGCAATGTCCGATCTGGCCCAAACTTCGCACGTTTGACAAGAGTCCTGTCCTGAACACATCAACATGCCCAAATTAGGTTATAGTCACAGCACTACCTGCAGGTAACAGGAAGTGACATGGTTAACACTGTTATGGACTCCTAGGAACATATTAAAAAGTGTCAACAAGTGCTAAATAGGCTGCCAACATGCTAGACACATACTAAAACATGCTAGCAACACTTAGCTAAGTGCTAAAGCATGCTACTAATGCAGTAAAAAAGGAAGTTGCAGTAACTCGGGCAAGTAATGTCTGACCTGCCCCAATCTTCGCACGTTTGACAAGAGTCCTGTCCTGAACACATCAACATGCCCAAATTCAGTTATAGTCACAGCGCCACCTGCTGGTAACAGGAAGTGACATGGTTAAGCATGTAAAGCATCAGTACCTACAAAAAAGACTCTTGGAGCAATATCTGAAACCCAACAGGAAGTCGGTTATTTTTAATTTCATGAGCAAATTTTGTGTCATTTTTGTATTTGTATTTTAACGAACTCCTCCTAGAGATTTATTCAGATCAACACTAAATTTGGTATGCCTATTCTTAAGGCCTTTGCGATGTTAAATTGCGAAGATCTTGAGTTTTCGTTAAAGGGCGTGTCCGTGGCGGCCTGACGAATTTCGATGTTTCGCCATGAAAAACAAAGTTGCTTAATTCAGATATACAATGTCCAATCTGACCCAAACTTCACATGTTTGATAAGACTCCTGACCTGAACAGATTGACATGCCCATATTCAGTTATAGTCACACCACCAACTACCAACAACAAGAGACGTATTTTACGCTGTAACAAACTAGTCCGAGAAATTTTATGACATCAATTTTTTTTTTCAGTCACTCTATTCTAAATGCCTGTGCAATGTTAAATTGTGAAGATCTTGAGTTTTCGTTAAAGGGCGTGTCCATGGTGTCATGACAAAGTTCGATGTATCGCCATGGGAATAAAAGTTATTGTTAACTCAGGCATAAAATGTCCAATCTTGCCCAAACTTCACATGTTTGATAAGAGCACCTACACAAACACATCTGAAGGCCAATAGTCCATCGGGTGTGGCAAAATGCCTCGATAGCGCCACCTATACACTTTCAACAGAGTGCGCCTCGAGCTACGTTTCACGTACATGTGCAAAAATCAGTACACACATTTGCAATGGTAAATTGTGAAGATCTTGAGGTTTCGTTGAAGGGCGTGTCTGTGGCGGCCTTACAAATTTTGCTGTTTCGCCATGAGAAAGGAAGTTGCTATAACTCAAACATACAATGTTCAATCTGCCACAAACTTCACATGTTTGAGAAGACTGCTGACCTGAATATATTTACATGCTCATATTCAGTTATAGCCATAGCGCCACCTGCTGGCAACAGAAAGTGACAGGTTTTACGCTGTAACAAACTACTCCTAGAAATTTTATGACACTTTGTAATTTTTTTTGGTCAGTCTAATCTAAAGGCCTTTGCCAAGATAAATTGTGAAGATCTTGAGTTTTCATTAAAGGGTGTGTCCATGGCGCCCTGACAAAATTCGATGTCTCGCCATGGGAATAGAAGTTGTTGTAACTCAGGCATAAAATGTCTGATCTTCCCCAAACTTCACATGTTCGATAAGAGTCTTGGCGCCACTAGCTGGCAACAAGAAATGACTTGTTTTACACTAACTTAAACATGCAATGTCCAGTGTGCACCAAACTTCAAATATTTGGAAAGAGTCATGGTCTGAAGACATCTAAAGGCCAATGTTCAGTTATAATCATAGTGCCACCTGTTGGCAATAGGACACATCATGCTTTATACTAACTCAAACATTCCATATTCAATCTGCACTAAATTTCATGTGCTTGATAAAAGTGCTGGACTGAAGAAATCTACATGCCAAAATCCAGTTATAGTCATAACGTCACAAGCTGGCAGCAGGAAAATTGGCACCTATAAATGACTTTGACATATTCCTCTTATATTTACCACATTAAACGCATATTTTTCGCCGTTCACTGTTTTACTAAAGCCACCCGCTGGCGGTGAGCCAGGTGCGAGGGCCCGTTCATCGCTGCTTGCTGTTGCGAAGAACCAGACGGAGTTTGATCCATTTGCAGCTCTTTATTGGGATAGTCAAACAGACGGGGTCAAATGACAGCAAACTGAGCAATAGGGGCAAGGCAGAGACAGAGTCGGGAAATCAGGCAGAAAGTTGAGGCAGGCAGAGAATAATCAGTAACGTGAAACAGTCCAGGGTCAAGAGTAGAAAACAAAACACGGGTAATAATGCTCAGAACTGACAGTCGAGGCAAATCAAGACTTCGCAATGAGTGTGTGTGTGTGAGCAGCTTATATTAGTGTGGAAATGTGGTGCAAGTGTAAGTGTAATTAGTCCCAGGTATGAGGCCTTGTGGGAAATGGAGTTCATAGTAAAACTAATATTCGGGCGATGGCTCCCTCTGGTGGTGCAAGGGAGGTGGTACAGGAACCTCCCCTGTAACAGAGCCCCTCCCCTGCGAGCGGCTCCTGAAGCAAGGATGCAACTGACGCCGGGGTCTTCCTCGAGGTCGGGGGGCCGGCCTCTCTGGATGCGTCCGGTGAAACTCCACAGTGAGTGTAGGGTCGAGAATATCATCTGCATTAACCCAAGAACGCTCCTCTGCACCGAATCCCTCCCAGTCGACCAAGTACTGCAGCATACCCCCACGGCGTCTGGAATTGAGCAACTCATGCACCCGATACGCCTCCTCGCCGTCAATCAGGATCGGCGCGGGGGCCTGGGGTGCAGCTCCTTCTTCCGTCGTTCCGCTCGGACCCCCAGCAGGTTTGAGTAGGGAAACGTGGAAAGTAGGGGAAACACGATAATTAGCGGGCAATTCCAAACGAAATGATACGGGGGTAATTTGTCTAATGATTTTGAACGGGCCAACATACCTGGGACTGAGTTTCTTGCAGGGTAATCTGAGGCGGAGATCTCTTGTGGAGAGCCAGACCCATTGACCAGGGGCATATGCTGGAGCAGGGCGAGGATGACGGTTATCCTGTTGTTCCTGTCGTCTGACTGCATGGAGCAGATGGGTATGAGCCCGATCCCAGATGGCCTCGCTGTTCTGCAGCCATTCGGTTACTGAGGGCAGGTCGGTGGGTTCACCTGACCAGGGGAATAGCGGTGGTTGGTAACCCAGGATGCATTTGAAAGGTGTCATACCTGTGGCAGGCTTGGTGAGGCAATTCTGGGCATATTCTGCCCAGAACAAGGATTGAGACGTTCCGTTTGTCCGTTTGATTCTGGGTGATGTCTGGATGTGAGGCTGACATTGACATTGAGATGTTTGAAGAATGCTGTCCAGACTCGGGAGGTGAATTGTGGTCCTCGATCTGACATAATATCCTCGGGGAGACCATAGAACCTGAATACTTGATTGCAGAGAAGTTTGGCGGTTTCCAAGGATGTTGGTAGTTTAGGTAGGGGAATAAGGCAGCAGGCTTTGGAGAAACGGTCAATGATGGTGAATATAGTGGTGTTACCTTGTGAGTTGGGTAACTCAGTGATGAAGTCGATAGCGATGTGTGACCAAGGTCGTTGTGGTGTGGGTAGCGGAGTCAGGAGGCTGGCTGGTACTTGTCGGGGAGTCTTTGACATGTTGCAGCTGGTGCAGTTGCGAATGAATGTGCTTGTATCAGTTGTATCAGGGCCACCAGAAGCGGTTTCGAAGGAGTTGTGTCGTGGCTGTGATTCCAGGATGACCTGAGCTGGGTGTCGTGTGTACCTGGGTCATGAGTTGTTTGCGTAGGGTCTCGGGGACATAGATGAGGTTGGCCGGACTTTCGGCTGGAGGTGGTTCTTGACTGTTAAGTTGTTCAATCTCTGTCAGGATATCCCATTGCACTGGAGCTACGAGCAGACTCTGGGATGATATTCTCAGGGAATGCAATGATGGTGAATATAGTGGTGTTACCTTGTGAGTTGGGTAACTCAGTGATGAAGTCGATAGTGATGTGTGACCAAGGTCGTTGTGGTGTGGGTAGCGGAGTCAGGAGGCTGGCTTGTACTTGTCGGGGAGTCTTTGACATGTTGCAGCTGGTGCAGTTGCGAATGAATGTGCTTGTATCAGTTAGCAGAGTGGGCCACCAGAAGCGGTTTCGAAGGAGTTGTGTCGTGGCTGTGATTCCGGGATGACCTGAGCTGGGTGTCGTGTGTACCTGGGTCATGAGTTGTTTGCGTAGGGTCTCGGGGACATAGATGAGGTTGGCCGGACTTTCGGCTGGAGGTGGTTCTTGACTGTTAAGTTGTTCAATCTCTGTCAGGATATCCCATTGCACTGGAGCTACGAGCAGACTCTCCGGGATGATATTCTCAGAAAGGGTGGGGTGAACCGATTCCTCCGTTTGGCGGGACAGAGCATCAGCCTTCGTATTTTTGGATCCTGGACGGTAGGTCACAGAGAAGTTAAATCGTGTAAAGAACAGTGCCCACCGGGCCTGACGTGGTTTCAAGCGTTTGGCTGAACAGAGATATTCCAAGATTTTGTGGTCGGTGAGAACGATGAAGGGGTGTGTGGATCCCTCTAACCAATGTCGCCACTCCTCAAGGGCCAATTTCATAGCCAGAAGCTCACGATTGCCCACATCATAATTGCGTTCGGCATCCGACAATTTGTGAGAGAAGAATGCGCATGGGTACATCTTGGCCGGTTGTCCATGACGTTGTGATAGAACTGCCCCTACCCCTGTACTAGAAGCGTCGACCTCGACGATGAACTGTCGTTCAGGATCTGGGTGTCGTAAGATGGGCACTGAAGTGAATCTGATCTTTAGTTCTTCGAAAGCCTGACGTGATTCTGTGGACCAACTCAGACGGGTTGTATGACATTTTGTCATGGTGGTTAAAGGTGAAGCAATAGTACTGAAGTTCCTGATAAAGCGGCGGTAAAAGTTGGCAAATCCTAAGAAACGTTGGAGCTCCTTCACTGTTTGAGGTAAAGGCCATTCCAGAACTGCACTAACCTTCTTGTCCTCCATGGCGACTCCCTGCTGACTGATCACGTACCCCAGAAAAGATATTCTGGTCTGGTGGAATTCGCATTTCTCAGCTTTGGCATAGAGTTGATGCTGGATGAGACGATTTAACACTGACCGGACGTGACGGACATGTTCCTCCATGGTGTTAGAGTAGATTAAGATGTCGTCGATGTATACCATTACCCATTTGTTTAGCATGTCCCGGAAGACGTCATTCATGAAAGACTGGAAGACAGACGGACTGTTGGCTAGGCCGAAGGGCATGACAAGATACTCATAGTGCCCACTAGTGGTCGAGAAGGCGGTCTTCCACTCATCCCCCGCACGAATGCGGAGGAGATTATAAGCATTGCGGAGATCCAATTTGGTGTAGAATCTCGCCTGATTGAGCTGTTCTAATGCGGCCGGTACCAGTGGCAGTGGGTAACGAAATTTCACAGTGATATCATTCAGGCCACGATAGTCAATACAGGGCCGCAATCCCCCATCCTTCTTTTTAACAAAAAAGAACCCGGCTGAAGCTGGTGAAGATGAAGGTCTGTTGAAGCCCTTGGCTGATTCTTCCTCAATGTAGCGCTTCATTGCTTCAGATTCTGGTTGTGACAGAGGGAAGATTCTTCCCTTAGGCGGTGTGGTACCGGGCATTAGGTCAATAGCGCAGTCCACAGAGCGGTGTTCAGGTAATTGAGATGCTTTTCTCTTGCTGAAGGCCTCGATTAAGTCAGAGTACTCGACTGGCATGTTTAGGCTGTTAACGTCCAGAACAGAAGGGTCAGAGGCCTTGCTGTGGATTCTTGAAATCTTGGACAAACAGCGAACTTGACAAGAGGGGTCCCACTGTATAATTTGATTCTCTCTCCAGGAGATGTGAGGGTTATGGGTGCGCAGCCAGGGTAGTCCAAGGATAATGGAGTGAGTGGATGAATTGATGACATAGAATCGGATGGTTTGTGTATGCAGGGTTCCAATGAGGAGCGTGGCCTCCTCCGTGATCTGGAGAATCTCCCGTCGCCGAGGGGGACGTCCATCTAGCGCCTCCCACTGCCAAGAGTGAGTTACAGTCAGTTGCATCTGAGTAACAAACTCACTTGAAATGAAATTCCCCGCTGCCCCCGAATCTACGAGTGCTGAAGTATACTGACTTTGTTCTGAGTGATTAACTGAGCTGGAGTAAAAGCAAGAGGAGGAGGGGGTGTTCTTGGTTTGTTGACTCACTTTGAGACCTTGTCGATGGACGTACAGGGCAGGAAGTCCTCATATGTCCGGGTTGACCGCAGTAAAGACAGAGGTGATTTTGCATACGACGTTCGTGTTCCTCAGGCGTGATGTGGGTCATTCCTAGTTGCATTGGTTCCTGATTCATGACCGCTTCATGAGACATGTGGACTGGAGCTTGTGTTGGGCGTCGTGAGCGGATCAAATTGTCAATTCGGATGGTGAGATCCATGAATTCATTCAGATTCCTACCCTCGTCACGGCAAGCCAATTCGGACTGTAACTCTGGTCTTAATCCTTTTCAAAACAGCAGTTTCAGTGTGTCCTCGACCCAGGTGGTTTGAGCTGCGAGTGTGCGGAATGAGAGAGCATACTCCGCAGCCGAGCTCCTCCCTTGAGTAAGGGTTAATAGCTGCTCTCCAGCATCTCCTCTCTCCATAGAATGTTCAAATACCTCACAGAACTGTTGAAGGAATGTGTCAAATGAGGGGAAAGCGGAACCATCCATCCTCCAGACTGCTGTTGCCCACTCTAACGCCCTCCCGGTGAGCAGCGAACAAACTAATGCTATACGGCTGGATTCCGTGGGGTATAATAGCGGCTGTTGATTGACAAAAAGAGAGCACTGTAACAGGAAACCCCTACACTTAGTCGGAGTTCCGTCAAACCGTTCTGGGAAGGCGAGGCGAGGGCTGACTGGGAAAGTCATCGGCGGCGAAGGGTTACTTGGCGCTGGCGGTTGGGCAGCCATGGCGCCGGTTGTTGAATGACGGATACCTTGCAATGCTTGAACTAGCTCCTCTGTTAGAGTTGTCAGTCGGTTCAGCTGATGCTGTTGTGATGCCAGCTGAGATGCTTGGGCGGTCAATTCGGTGGAGAGTTGCACGAAGGCCGCTGGATCACTAAATGGCGAAGTCTTCTGTTGCGAAGAACCAGACGGAGTTTGATCCATTTGCAGCTCTTTATTGGGATAGTCAAACAGACGGGGTCAAACGACAGCAAACTGAGCAATAGGGGCAAGGCAGAGACAGAGTCGGGAAATCAGGCAGAAAGTCAAAAGTAGAAAACAAAACACGGGTAATAATGCTCAGAACTGACAGTCGAGGCAAATCAAGACTTCGCAATGAGTGTGTGTGTGTGTGAGCAGCTTATATGAGTGTGGAAATGAGGTGCAGGTGTAAGTGTAATTAGTCCCAGGTATGAGGCCTTGTGGGAAATGGAGTTCATAGTAAAACTAATATTCGGGCGATGGCTCCCTCTGGTGGTGCAAGGGAGGCGGTACAGGAACCTCCTCTGTAACACTTGCAGCTTTAATGTTCAATTTAGTATTGTTTATTTCGATAATATTGAATCCTTTAAAATGTTTTATTTAATGTGTGTAATTTTAGTTTTTTTTTCTTGTAGAGCTACAGTTGTATGTTTTTTTTTTTTTTTAACCTTTATTTATATAGCGCTTTTAACAATACATATTGTGTCAAAGCAACTGTATAGGATTAAATAGCAAAATAGTGTCAACAATGCTAAAAGGCAGTTCATCATTGAATTCAGTGATGTCATCATCCAGTTCAGTTCAGTTTAATTAGTATCTGTGCAATCAAGTCGACGATATCGCTGGAAATTAAGTGTCCCCGACTAAGCAAGCCAGCTCATCTAGTTGTCCTCGTCTCCGCTTACATTCAGGGCTGGTGAGGTCATCTCTAGGTGCTGATCCACCATCTGGGCTGCATATGTACTGGATCCGGGTGACTGCAGTGACCATCTGAACTAAATACTGACTGGATCTGGTGGCTACAGTGACCTTGGAATAAGAAAGAAACAGACTAATATTAGCATAGATGCCATTCAGCAAGTACATCGGGTGTTATGGGAAGTGTTCCCGGTTCCGGTTGTCCTAATTAATGCAGCCTAAAAATCCTTTAACAGATTTTAGTATTAGAAATGTGTTAGTGTGTTATGTGTAAACCAGGTTAAAGAGATGGGTAATCTAGATGAGAGATGGGTCTTAAATCTAGATTAAAGATGGGTGTTTAATCTAGATTTAAACTGACAGAGTGTGTCTGCCTCTGGAACAATGGTTAGGTAGGTTATTCCAGAGTTTAGTCACTAAATTGGTAAGTTGATTTTTATATTCAAGGTATTATCAAATTGCCAGAGTTTTGAGAACACAGTGGACATGGAGGACTATAGTGCAATAAGAGCTTGTTCAAAAACTGAGGTACTAAACCAGGGCTTTATAAGTAATAAGCAAGATTTTGAAATCTGTACGATGTTTAATAGGGAGCCAGTGCAATGTTGACAGAACCAGGCTAATATGGTCATACTTACTTGTTCTAATAAGAACTCTAGCTGCTGCATTTTGGACTAGCTGGAGTTTGTTTATTAAGCGTGCAGAACAACCACCCAATAAAGCATTACAATAATCTAACCTTGAGGTCATGAACACATAAATGAACATTTCTCCATTTGACATTAAGAGCATAGGTCGTAATTTAGATATATATTTGAGATGGAAAAATGCAGTTTTACAAATGCTAGATATGTGGCATTCAAAGGTAAGATTGCTATCAAATAGCACACCTAGGTTCCTAACTGATGACAAAGAATTGACAGAGCAGCCATCGAGTCTTAGACAGTGTTCTAGGTTATTACATGCAGAGTTTTTAGGTCCTATAATTAACACCTCAGTTTTTAGCGGTCAATTTAGCGGTAAGAAATTACTCCTCATCCAGGTTTTTACATCAACTATGCATTCCGTTGGTATGTTTTGCTGGGCTGCGAAGCAATATAGAGCTGAGTATCATCAGCATAACAGAGTGAGTGGAATGAGTGGAATTGTTCCTCAGGAGATCTATAGTGCACTGTCTGATGCAATACTATAGCTGATGGCTGCATAATAATAGTATCGATCTTGGAAGTAAAGTAGTTCATAGTCGTTACTGCTGTGGTGTTGGGAAATGTTAACACCTGTTGATGCTGTTGATTAATTTTGATGTACTGAATAAATACCTGGGGTTATATTTGTTTTCTTCTAAAAGGGACGAAAAGTAATCAGATCTAGCAGTTGTTAATGCTTTTCTGTAGGATAGAGTACTTTCCCGCCAAGCAATATGTAATACCTCTAGTTTTGTTTTCCTTCAGCTGCGCTCCATTTTCCGTGCTGCTCTCTTTAGGGTGCAAGTGTGCTCATTATACCCCAGTGACAGACTGTTTTCCTTAATCTTCTTTAAGTGTGAAGTACGGTGTAAAACTGTCTAAAATGCTAGAAAAGACAGAGTCCATAGTTTCTGTTACATCAACAAGTTGTTCTGAGCTATTGGATATGCTAAGGAATTGAGATAAATCAGGAAGATTACTTACAAAGCAGTCTTTTGTGGTAGAAGTGATGGTTCTACCATAAATGTCACAAGGAGTAAAATTTACAGTTTTAGCTATATGAAGTTTGCACAAGACTAGATAATGATCTGTGATATCATCACTTGGCTGCAGAATTTCAACACTATCAACATCAATTTCATGTGACAGTATTAAATCTAGAGTATGATTTCTACAATGAGTAGGACCTGAAGTGTTTTGTCTAACCCAGTAGAGTTCAAAATGTCTATGAATGCTGATCCCAATGCATCATTCTCATTATCAACATGGATATTAAAATCACCAACAATTAAAACTTTATCTGCAGCCAGCACTAACTCAGATAGAAAATCAGCAAATTCTTGAATAAATTCTGTATGGTGCCCCGGTGGCCTGCATACAGTAGCAAGTACAAACATCACAGGGGATTTATCATTATCACTGGTTTCTCTGGATAATGAAGCACCATTACTTAACTAATTATACTTGAATCCCGCCCTCTGAGAAATACTGAAAATATTGTTATAAATTGTAGCAACACTCCCCCCTTTATCTTTTGGACATGGCTCATGTTTATAACAGTAATCTTGGGGGGTAGACTCATTTAAATTAATGTAATCATTAGATTTTATCCAGGTTTCTGTCAAACCGAGCACATCTAGGTTATGATCAGTGATCATATCATTTACAAAAAGTGCTTTCGTAGAAAGGGACCTGATATTCAATAAGCTAAGCTTTATCATTTGTTTATCCATATTACATCTGTTATTTATTTGTTGAACATAAATTAAATTGTTACTCTTAAATTGGTTTGGACATTTTTTTATATTTTCTAGTTTGGGGAACAGACACAGTCTCTATAGTGTGATATCTATGTGAAAGAGCCTCTATGTGCTGAGAATTAACTGATTTCTGTGACATGAGGTGGCTAGCAGATGGTCAGTTTAGCTAGTCTGTCTGCTTCCTGACCTGGGCCCTAGTTAGTCAAGTACAAACTGTAAGACTCTGTGCCATATTTCTAGAGAGAAAAGCGGCACCACCCGGGGTGGGATGAAGACCATCTCTTTTCAACAGGTCAGGTCTGCCCCCAAGGCAGACTGTGAGTTCAAGGACCGTCTCCTCGGCCATAATAGGGCAGATTGTGAGTTCATGGATGGCCTCCTTGGCTGTAACAAGGCAGACTGTGAGTCCAGAAGTGGGCACTGCCACATCTGGAAGTTCTGCAGCAGAAGCCGCCACCTCTGGAGGTTCTGCAGCAGAAGCTGCCACCTCTGGAGCAGACTCGTGGACAGGAGAGGCCTCTGGGGCAGACTCATGGAGAGGAGAGCAGTGTGCAGCCCAGAAACACAAAAGACTTGGCTTGGCAGACATGACATGATCAGGTAATAATTTGGTGGACATGACATGAACATACTCTGGCTTGGTACACCTGATGTGAACAGGCTCTGGCTTGGAAGGCATGACATGATCAGGTACTAGCTTAATAGACATGACATGAACAGGTGACATGATTTGATTCACAGATCATACGTGTCATCTCCCATAATAAAGCGGGGGCATGGCGATGCACAACTCCTACATTTCTGCTGGCCATACGATTTAAAACACGGAGTGAGACAAACAATATGAGGAATGATATAATAAGCGGTTCACAAAAATACAACAGACAAGCAGCTTTCTGAATACAAAGAAAATTTCGTAATATAGGTGAATATAGCGTCGCTGACGCTCTATGCCATATCATGTGACCTCACATTGGCCAATAGAATTTGAATGTTTTCACACGTGCTTCAGACAAAATCTGTTTCTGTAATGAGTTTCTTGGCTATTTGACATACCTCTAAAAGGGGTTTTGACCAATTAGACATTGTTTTTAGCTTGTGGCATGACTATTTTCTCCTTACCTCTAATTAATCAAATGATCTTCTCAGTCACATGGTTCCTAGTTTTCCTGCTCTTGCAGAATATAATTCAGTCATGATTTCTTAATGAGAATGTGAAACATTTTAAACACAACTGATTAATATCAACAACAATAAAATAAACCACCATTCCAACACATACCAAATATCACATACTTATCACATACTATTCAGCAGAGTAGTATATACCACTCAGCTTATGACAAAAAAGATTTAAGGCTTTGACCTTTGTGACCCCCCCCCCCCCCACGTAGCCCTCCGAAGTTATGTTGACCCCGTGACCTGTTAATGATATCTAAATGTGAAAACCGGCATATGTGAAATTTCAGCGTCAACCTTTGACCTCCTTGGATGACATATGATGTTTGTATAGATGTTTGACCATGTCCGAGCAGTGACAGGTGATGAATCAACTCCTGAGGAATGTTTTTGAAGATTTTAATGGTCTGTCCTGAGGAATGTTTTAGAAGATTTTAATGGTCGGTTCCGCCATCCGGTGTGGGTAGGTGGGTGGGGGGGAGGATGGGGGGGTTTGCGTTCCAATGCCGGGGATTTTTGCTATCTCTTTCACTCACTTCAACTCACTTTAAGGTAAATAATAAATAAACAATTCTATAAGATCATGGGATATATATGAGGACTCTTAATATCCTCATAAACCCCATTTACATTGTTATATCAGTGTAATACCCATGCCATTACACAAATCTGTGCTCTGATAAATCATATAAACAAGCACACACACACGTAAACATTAAAGGCTAAAACAGCCTTATCCCCATTTTAAAGAAAATGGCAGCATGTTACTAAAGCAAATCATTTTAAAACAGCTACTCAACATTTAAGTTTATTGATCTTATAAAACACATTTTAAACAAGCATTTTAAATGAAAATTTTAGTTTTTCACTAGCTACGCATAAACATTGTTTTCACTAAAATTCAAACATGTACAATGTACTTACTTACATTTCACTGCTGGTCATATGCTCTCCATATAACCATGTATGTGACAAATAAAATCTTGAATCATGTCAAAATATATCCAGTGCACCAGTGATTATACATAACATACTTTATAAAAATAAACCTTTACTATATTTTCATTTGTCAATAAAAATGCTTTACATTATTAAGCCAATGACATTCATACCCTCAAGTAAAATGTTTACAAAATGTACATAAGTTGGAAAATTAAATCCCGCTTTGAGCTCTTCTCACAACTCACACACACACTCACACTCACATACTCACACACATGCTCGCACACGATCTTGGTTTTTATGTTTTGGGGACGTTCTATAGGAGTAATGATTTTGCGCTGTACAAATATCTACCCATCACACAAAAATTACTATATATATGAATTTTTCAATAAAATATTGTTTGCAAGTATTTTAATTATGAGAACTCAAGAAATGCCATCATAATCACATTTACGTCGTTATATCAGAGTAATACCCACGTCATTAAACACTTTTTTTCGTCATGATGCCTGCAAAAGTCATAAAAATCTCTCTTCAAAGACCAGCGTACAATGTGGATAGAGCACATATTGTAACTTTCTACATATATTTTTAGTAGATAACCAATAGTATATTGATAGTATATGATATTTATCATGCTGATAAAGGACGGTTCAGAAAAATCTGATATTGAACAATAAGTGAAGAAATAGATCAGGATGGCAGATTCTGAGTAGGAAAACCTTAGAGGACACTAGGAAAATTCTAAGATATGGTCACTTTTTTATTTAGCCCTTTAAGCAGGAAAATGATTTGAAATAAAATAAACTAAGTACAAGTTTCCTTTAAAATGATAAACTAAGATTTGAACAGGTACTTTTGAATAAAAATCATAATTTAGGTTAAATATGAAAGCAAATAAGTATAATAGTTTATTTAAAACTTAAGATTTCGACTAAATAATCTTTTAATTTTGAAAGATCTTATTTAAACACTTAAGATTGTGCTTTAATAATAATTATACTTTGTTTTAAATGAAGATGTTCACTCTGGAAAAGGGTTAACAGACTATATCTCAGATCTTCTGACCTGTAACTCCACCCTCCTCTGAGTGGGTCAGAAACATTCAATTCACAGCAGTGTTTAACCCTGGGACGATCTGGGAGTTTTGTTTATATTTCAACTTAAACTAAATTCATTTTATTTTATTGGAAACATTTCATTCACGGAATGGACATTATTGTTCACAGAAAAATGTAAGCTGTATTTATTGTGACCTAAAACTATATCAAATGTTAATTTTATACAGCGTGTTATGTATAATAAAAAATTTATTTGCTACTGTCTTCTTTAAAAGAAGAGAATAGTGTGTTTTATAAGTTCAGTAAGCTTAAATAAGTGTTGAATATGTGTTTAAATGTATGATAAATTATTTGTTTCAGTAACATGTTACTATGATGTCATATATTTTATTACCATTTGAAATAGAGATAAGCCTCTTTTTAGCTCAAAATGTTTATGTATGTGTGTTCATGTTTATGACTTGTTTAATGTTAAAAAAATTTTAATGACATGGGTATTACTCTGATATAACGACGTAAGTGTGATTATGATGGCATTTCTTGAGTTCTCAGAATTAAAATACTTGCAAGCAATATTTTATTGAAAAATTAAAATATGCAGAAATTTTTGTGTGATGGGTAGATGTTTGTACAGCACAAAATCATTACCCCTATAGAACATCCCCTAAAACATAAAAATCAAGAATGTGTGCGAGCATGTGTGTGAGTGTGTGTGTGTGTGTGTGTGTGTGTGTGTGTGAGAGTATGTGAGTGTGAATGTGTGTGTGTGTGTGTGCGCGTGTTTTTGTGACATATAAGGACACAACTTTATATAATGACATGGGTATGACACAGGTATTACAAGGAGAGGGTGACTTATGAGGACATAACCCATGTCCCCATTTTTCAAAACACTTATAAACCATACAGAATGAGTTTTTTTGAGAAAGTAAAAATGCACAAAGTTTCCTGTAAGGGGTAGGGTTAGGTGCAGGGTTGGTGTAGGGCAATAGCACATACAGTTTGTACAGTATAAAAACCATTATGCCTATGGAATGTCCCCACAATTGTGTGTGTGTGAGTGGGTTTGTGTGTGTGTCAGCATGACCGCAATTCACTCCTTTTATCTGTGTGTGTGTGAGTGGGTTTGTGTGTGTGTCAGCATGACCGCCTCAGACTGGCAATTCACTCCTGTTATTGAGAAGAGCTCAAAGCAGGATTTAATTTTCCAACTTATGTACATTTTGTAAACATTTTACTTGAGGGTATGAATGTCACTGACTTAATAATGTAAAGCATTTTTACTGACAAATGAAACTATAGTAAATGTTTATTTTTATAAAGTATGTTATGTATAATCACTGGTGCACTAGATGTATTTTGACATGATTGTACAAGTTTGAATTTTTGTGAAAACAACGTTTATGCGTAGCTAGTGAAAAACTAAAACTTTCATTTAAAATGCTTGTTTAACCCCTTAGCCGTCAAAGATGCAGACGGCCCCAGATTATTATTGTTTCACTTTCACAGCACGTTAAACATCACTCTCTTACTTGATCTGGAGAAACTGTGCATCAGATGAAAGTTTAAAGACTCTAGCTTCGATATTTGACCACTGTTTTGATAAAACATTGTTGCAGTGACAGTTATTTATTAATTTATGTCAGGAGTGCAAAATAATAAATCCGTATTATGCCAAACTTTTGAATAGAAATTCACCACTCATTCATATTCAGTCACGTCAGCAGTGGTTTATTTGTGTTCACATAGACTCACTGAACAGCGTCAAAAAGGGTTTATAGACCAAAGATGCATATCTACGGAGATATATTGATATATTTACTGATGTTTACTTCATATTTCTTCAGACAGAATAATCATTTCTATTCATTTTCCACTGATTTACGCGATCTGATGATAAATAGCCTCTCCCAGAGCTGTATGTGTGTGTGCCGAGCTTCGTGCACGCGCTGTGTCTCACACAGACTCTGATTCGTCCTTCGCCTTGTCAATCTTAGAGTCCCATAACAAGACAACGTCACATCGTGTCACATGCTTCATGTACACTTCCGCATTGATATCTGACCACAACAACACAGATACACCTCTGTACCCACGACATATCCAAAACAATAAACACGCGATTACGATAGTAAAGCTTGGTATGCGATTTTCTTGAGATTTGGGGCATTTTTATAGAAAATATTGAAAATGTACATCTGAAATGCTAACTTGTGCAGCGATGTAAAAAGGCTATAAATAGCATATTTTTACAACAGTAAACGACCAAATTCCACTTGTGCTCACAAAAGGAAGTTATTACAAACACTCGATCGGGGTTTAAAGTGAGTTTTGAGTAAAAAGTGTACTAATAATTTCATAAATAGTCTGATATAGCTTGATGCTAACGTTAGCTCTAATGCTGCTAGATAACAGGTGCATTTCTTTTTCATAATGCATTTTTTCATAATAATTCACGTAAGGTCGTAAGAAATGTTTTGTTGTATTTTTATAGTAAGGCTTTTAATAAAAGTGGGGCAAATGAATACTGGAACTGAAGATTTGTGTCTTTGTAGACCTTAAAATACCACAACAAAGGCTAATAATGGCGGAATATGGCGTATAAACAAAAGAATAATGATAAAAGAATAATGCGGTTAATGTGGTCATACCTGGCGGAGGTTGTGAAAGGATCGTTTCGTGAGAACAATAGAATCATGAATGGAGGATCGTTCAGAGCCAAATAAACATGAGAAAGCATAAATGAGAGCTTTACATGTGAGTTTACAGAAGATGACAGGGGTCATAAATCAATCCGATTAGCCTTCTATAAAAACACACGACATGGCCTTAGAAAATATTTCATAAAATTCACAGTTTTACAGATTATATTATGAAATTTCAAATGAAGCATTGGTAGACTTGTGGCTTTAGCTACACTATGTTTCTAAACTCATATCCTACATCAACAATTTTTTAAATACATTTAAAAAATATGTTTTTTATATTTTTATTTTTGTTTTTTATGTTTGAGTTTATATATCTTTATTATCATAACAGTCTGAGTAATTCTGATTCCTGAACAGTAAACTTTGAAGTGTCAGCTTTGTGAACATATGTTGATTATGTATCTAATCAGAAAGAATCATGAGCAGAAACCTTTTTATTTTGGGTATGTCATTTCTGTCTCTATGCTGAAAATGGGGGGTAACTGGTAAGGGGTTAAAGTGTGTTTTATAAGATCAATAAACTTAAATGTTGAGTAGTTGTTTTAAAATGATTTGCTTTAGTAACATGCTGTCATTTTCTTTAAAGTGGGGATAAGGCTGTTTTAGCCTATAATGTTTATGTGTGTGTGTGCTTGTTTATATGATTTATCAGAGCATAGATTTGCATAATGGCATGGGTATTACATTGATATAACAATGTAAATGTGGTTTATGAGGATATTTTGAGTCCTCATAATTCAGATTGCTTAAAAACAATATTTAATTAAAAATGTTTGTATGCAGAATGTGTGTGATGGGTAGGTGTACAGTTTGTACAGTAAAAAATCATTATGTCTATGGAATGTCATAATGGAATGTAGTAATACTCCAAATGTTTGTCACCATGAGCATGCTTTTCTAAATTAGAAATTATAAAACATGATATTTCTGAAAATTAGAAAGTTTACTGTGATGGGTAGCTTTAGGGGATGATATTGTATCAAATTCATTAATATAATGTGAATTTAAATATTAAAGTTTTTAAATGTAATGTAGAAACTGCTTTGCAACAGTTTGTTTTGTGAAAAGCTATACAAATGAATGTGAACTGAATTATGTCAGTGTAAAGCCTCCATAAAACATGGATATATGACATGTTCAGACATGTCGGGGGATCCCGATAAACCTTATTGTTTGGCCTGTCAAAATATATATATTTTTCCCGCTCCTGTAAAATGTTACAACATTTTTATAGTTTTAGTGATGACTAAAACTAGTGTAAATGTTTTGCTTTGTTTTATATCATGTGCGATCACATTATTTATTTATTTATTTTGATTTAAAAGAAGAGAATAAGACTCGGGGCGATTGAATGCGCATGCGTGCATGAAAGAGACAGAGAGAGAGAGAGAGAGAGAGGGTGAGAGAGGGGGGAGAAAGAGTGCTTTTCCAACTTAAACATTTCATTTAAAGAATTGTCATACCTGTGTTAGGAGGAAGACTTTCTCCTGAAAAATGTAAGGGTAATTTTATTTATTTATTGTTTTATCCCCAATTTATTAATAGTCATGTTACATATTTTATTTAAATTATTTTATACAACCACCAGATTATATATGCGAGCACACACATATTGTAATCTCATGATCTGATAGAACTGTTTATTAATTATCCACCTTAAAGCCAATATCTTTCTCACATCTCCCGTAGATTGAGAGAGACAACAAAAATCAAAAATCCCCTGCAATGGAATGCAACCAGACACCAGATGGGGCAAACCCCCACGGATGTCGGAACAGACCATTAAAATCTTCAAAAACATTCCTCAGGACGGACCATTAAAATCTTCAAAAACATTCCTTAGGAGTTCATTCATCACCTGTCACTGTTCGGACACAGTCAAACATCTGTACAAACATCATATATCATCCCAGGAGGTCAAAGGTTGACGTCGGAATTTCACATTCGCCCGTTTTCACATCTGGGTATCATTAACAGGTCATGGGGTCACATCTGGATAGGTCACGGGGTCAATACAACGTGGGTGGGCTACGTGGGGGGAGGGGGGAAGGTCACAAAGGTCAAAGCCATAAATCTTTTTGTCATAAACTGACTGGTATATACTACTCAGCAGTTATTCATAATTGCACAAATAATCTGTGATTAAAGGGATTGTTCACCGAAAAATGAAAATTACCCCATGATTTACTCACCCTTAAGCCATCCTAGGTGTATATGTCATTCTTCTTGATTTACTCACCCTTAAGCCATCCTAGGTGTATATGTCATTCTTCTTTCAGACAAATACAATCGGAGTTATATTAAATAATGTCCAGGCTAATCCATAATGGGAGTGGATGGTAGCCCAAAATTTGAACCCCCCCCCCCCCCCCACCCAAATTGCACCCATTGATTATAAAAGAAGTTAATAAAGGCCTTCTGAAGTGAAGTGATGTGTTTGTGTAAGAAAAATATCCATATTTACAACTTTATAAACCTTAATCTCTAGCTTCCGCTAACTGCTGTACAAACATACACGAGAGTGGCATCCAGTGGAAGGATGTGGGCAAGCCATATACCAAGGATGGACTGAGGGAGACTAAATCATGGGGTAGTTTTAATTTTTGGGTGAACTATCCCTTTAAAGCATAATAGTCAAACATGTAGATTACAGACATGACACAGAATTATACAGTGGAATGATGATTGCCTATAAGTCCTTTTAGCAATGTGATGATATAATCTGATGCCTTTTCATAAGTAAAGGCAGTCTCTGTGGGGTTTAGAGGATTTCAGTGCTGCATTCAAGCAATAGGTCAAAATGTCTCAAAGAAGAGTACTATTTTACCTCTCTGTCCTGGGTAGGGGAATCAGCCCCATTTGTCTTTGGTCTTTTTATAGTCCTGAGGCTTCTTCCAATTTAGGCTTCTTCCATTAAAGCTGCTGTGACACAGGCAGAGCTGGTGGTACAGCCTTACAGAAGGAAGAGAAAGTTAGTTTTGATCCTGATAAGCCACTATGCCTTTCTTACGGGGCTATTCTAATGACTGAATAAGTGACTGTTATCTAGGGTGACCAAACGTGCCATTTTCCCAGGACACGTTCTGGCCAGGATTTCTATATTGCCTAAAATATCCATGTTTGGGCTTTGTTTGCGCTGCGCAGACCAATTGTTGTATGACAAAGTACCGTGAGAGCTCTAGACAGCAGCAAATTCTTGTGCTTTTGAATCACTCTCACGGTACTTTGATGTCATACACCGATCGGTATGCTCAGTGCTGCTTCAAGTCGAACACTAATATGTACACATATTTGCATCGCTTTGATCATTCTCTGTAGATCCCACCTTCTCACGCACCATGATTAGTCGATTACGTACAATGTCTGGATGTTATTGGTCAAACGATCATTACCTTCATTAAGTATGAAAACAGGAAACCGAAGCCAAAACCTGGATATTTTAGGCAATATAGAAATCCTTGCCAGGACGTGTCCTGGGAAAATGGCAGGTTTGGTCACCCTACTGTTATCTATATCTCAAAGTGAGATGTCAAGCTAGTTGATTAAAAGAGAATCTTTGGTTATGGTTATAACCTGGTTCTCTAAGGGAAATCACCAAAGGGCCAATTATTTATTTTTACATGATTTATAGACAACTCTATAAATATGATATAGCTAGATCTAAAATCCGGAAGTTACATTGTATTAACGTTGTATATCATCATATCGCCCGGACATAAATCTTGCTCTATGGTAAATCTAGACATAGCAGTATGACTTTCTGTAAAGCTTTATGTGTATTGTACAATGCTCTATACAAATGAGTATGACTTGACTTTTCTCAAATGAGATGGGTTCAATTATGTATGTGGAAGTTAAATTTGATCTCCAGAGGGTGCAGCCTTCAAAATGGGACACAATGTTTGTTTTTATAATGTTGCATGTTTTTTAAGATTTATTACATTTTGTTACTATGAGATTATAAAATGACACACAGTTAATCAATATCACTCGAGAAAGAGTGTTGTTTTCCCAAATATCAGCACTATTGCAAATGTTTATTAAACTGTAGAATAAAGTCAATATAACAAGTAGTATATTTTGAGTGAGTTTTAAACACAATATTGTAGCTATTTTCTCATTTTGCTCTATTTCGACAGAGAGTCCGAACAAAGCGACACCAGAACAGTGTCCTCTATGAGCAACACACAGTAGCCTTTCATATTGAATGAATTGGTTTCGATTACAACGGATAGGTTGGGTAAATGATTCACTTCATTCCTCACTGAATGAATCAGCCGTAGTAACTTGCCACCACCTATTGGCTATTTTACTTTCATATTGTTGATATATTCAAACTTTATATATTTAAAACATTAATATGATAGTGTTAAGCAATTATATAAGTATGTAACATCTCAATGCAAGGAAGAGAAGAAACAGGATCCAAATGCAGGCAAAGTTAATTTTAATAAAATAAAAGGAAATCCACAGAATAAGACAGTGAACAGGACACAAGGAAAATAAGGCCAAAGAACAACATGCTACAACTTTGCAATGACAATGACTGACAAAGACTAACTGAAACACTGGGATATTTATACACAGAGACACTAACAGGATAAAAAGGTAACAAGACACAGCTGGCAAAGGAATTAAGATGACCAATGAAACAACAGGACAAGTTGACTACAAATGGCACTCTAGACAGGAAGTGACACAAAAGTCCAAACACAAGACAGGGGACCACAGGCAAGATCATGACAATGTAGTTATATCAATAAACACAATAAGTATGCAAATAAATCATTGTGTATATCAAATCCACTTGGCCCCTGTGACTGTCTCTGTAAAACTATCGTTTTCATTAATCAATAGTCAAATCTAGCCTAGTCAATGCAAAACCATTATATTTTCACCTGTACATATGAACACTGACCCTGTGTCCCAATGTTCATACTATCCATCCTAAACAGTATGTAAGATTAAATTAAGTAGGAAGTTAAATGAAATAAAATGTGGAGGATGTTAACTGTAAAGATGATTGAAAGGCCCGTTTACAGTGACGTTATAGTGTATGACATTATAGTATGTCCCAAAGCTTGCCTACTCTTCTACTACACACTCAAAAGTGTGTACTTTTTCTTCACCAAAAGAGTACATAATTTAAAGGTGTAGTATAAGTAGGCACATTGGGACGCAGCATGAGCGCCTGGTGGCGCTCTGGCTATGGTTCCCTGGTGGCCTGTATACAGTAGCCAGTACAAACATCACAGGGGATTTATCATTAACACTTGTTTCTCTGGATAATGTTATATGAAGCACCATTACTTCAAACGAGTTATACCTGAAGCCCGCC
The DNA here is from genome assembly GCF_018340385.1 of Cyprinus carpio. Taxonomy (NCBI): domain Eukaryota; kingdom Metazoa; phylum Chordata; class Actinopteri; order Cypriniformes; family Cyprinidae; genus Cyprinus; species Cyprinus carpio. Next base: position 30,517,132 of record NC_056576.1, read on the forward strand.
CTCTGAGAAATACTGAAAACATGCTATAAATTGAAGGAACACCTCCCCCTTTACCTTTTGGATGTGGCTCATGTTGATAACAGTAATCTTGCGGGGTAGACTCATTAAAAATAATGTAATCATCGGGTTTTAGCCAGGTTTCTGTCAAACACAGCACATCTAGGTTATGATCAGTGATCATATAATTTACAAAAAGTGCTTTTGTAGAAAGGGACCTGATATTCAATAAGCCAAGCTTTATCATTTGTTTATCCGTATTGCATCTGTTTTTTATTTGTTGAACCTCAATTAAATTGTTACTCTTAAATTGGTTTGGACAATTAACTGACTTCTGTGACGTGAGGCGGCTAGCAGACGGTCGGTTTAGCCAGTCTGTCTGCTTCCTGACCTGAGCCCCAGTTAGTCAAGTACAAACTCTAAGACTATGTGCCATATTTCTAGTGAGAAGAGCAGCACCACCCTGGGAGGGATGAAGAGTCTGCCCCAAAAGCTTGTCCAATTGTCTATGAAACCTATGTTATTCTGCAGGCACCACTTAGATATCCAGCTATTGAGTGATGACAATCTGCTATGTATCTCATCACCACAGTAAGCAGGGAGGGGACCAGAGCATATTACAGTGTCTGACATCATACTTGCAAGTTCACACACCTCTTTAATGTTATTTTTAGTGATCTCCGTTTGGCGAAGTCCAACATCATTAGCGCCGGCATGAATAACAATCTTACTGTATTTACGTTTAGCATTAGCCAGCACTTTAGCCATTACTCACCGTGACTGATGAAAATTCTTACCACAGTTGTTTGATGAACATATGAAAAAAATGGAGCGAGAGAGAGGAGAGGACAAAAGAAAACAGCGATAGGCACGAATGGAAAGACTAATGACAAGCTAACAAATGCTAATGCGCTGCAGGTGCACTTCACTCGCGGATTTAGAATAAAAGCGAACAATCAAATTAATCAGATTATATTGATAGATAATATCAGAAATATGGTAGGAATTAAGTTATATTTTATCACTTTAAACATCAGATAGTGATAGTAAGATAAAGATTCTACAGAAAAACAGGGCTACACAGAGCTACGATTACAAACCAGCAGCAGCACAGCAAGCAGGAAGCAGGAATAACCACAGTTGTTTGTTGGACTCATAAAAGCTGGATCAAGAGAGGGAAAGAAATGGTAGGAGCAAATCACAAGTTAATGGGCTAACAATAGATAATTATAATAAAAAGTTTATATATAATATCAGAAATATTGTGATAACTTATATTTTAGCAGTTTAAACAACAGAGATTGATAGTAAGATAACAGAAAATGGAAAAATAATGCTTCACGGAGCTACCACAAACCACTCAGTAGCACAGCAGACAGGAACCAGGTATCATGATCAAGTATTCAAGCATCGCAGGAAGCACTAAGAATCTGACTTGATGGCTCAGTTTTAATCTTCTTTTATTATTGTACAAACAGGTGATGTATTAAGCAGTATAGAGAGGGTATTGAATGAAAATATTTATGTTGCTGCTTGTGAATGTCTAAGAGAGTCACTTCGGAAAAAATAAATGTTTGAGTTGGCTTTGAACTTCTCCCCCGACTGTAGGAGTGGCAAGCAAGGGAGATGGAGCAGGAAAGGTTTGCAGGATCTAATTGTAGATGTTTTACTTCTTTAATAAACAAAAACAAATTAGGTAATCCAACAAGGAACAAAAATGTAGTATCTAAGCATTTAAGAGTAGACGGTACAGGACACTTAACTGAATCAAACACAGGGCTTATATACTCAAGCGATAAAGCTAAACTAGAGGCTAAAGTTTGTAAACAAACTGTGATGCTGGCTTGAGAAAGGCATTGTGGTGAACAGTATATTCCAGGGCCCAGTTTATGGTTGGGCCCCTCTCTGACCACAACAATGGACAAAGGTTTGCTAAATTTTAATTGGATCTTGGTGGACTACCATAAGCAAACTGTTCAACACCATCAGATAAAGATGCTAGAACAACAGCTAGACACCTCTTAGAGGGCAAAAAGAAAATCTCTGGTACCAATCCCGGGAAGGACAGGACTTTTCATCGGTCAAAATAATAATAAAGGTCCATCCATCCATCCATCATCTTCTGCTTTTCCGGGGCCAGGTCACGGGGGCAGCAGTCTAAGCAGAGACGCCCAGACTTCCCTCTCCCTAGACACTTCCTCCAGCTCTTCCGGGGGGATACCGAGGCGTTCCCAGGCCAGCCGAGAGACAGTCCCTCCAACGTGTCCTCGGTCTTCCCCAGGGCCTCCTCCCGGTGGGACGTGCCTGAAACACCTCCCCAGGAAGGCATTCAGGAGGCATCCGGAACAGATGCCTGAGCCACCTCAGCTGGCTCCTCTCGATGTGGAGGAGCAGCAGCTCTACTCTGAGCTCTTCCCGAGTGGCCGAGCTCCTCACCCTATCTCTAAGGGAGCACCCAACCACCCTACGGAGAAAGTTCATTTTGGCCGCCTGTACCCGGGATCTTGTCCTTTCGTTCATGACCCACAGCTCATGACCATAGATGAGAGTAGGGACGTAGATCGACCGGTAAATCGAGAGCTTTGCCTTGTAGCTCAGCTCCTTCTTTACCACGACAGATAGGTACATTGACTGCATCACTGCAGAAGCAGCACCTATCCGCCTGTCAATCTCCTGCTCCCTCCTTCCCTCACTCGTGAACAAGACCCCAAAACACTTGAGGCAGGAGCTCTCCACCAACCTGAAGGGGACATGCCACCCTTTCCCAGCTGAGAATCATGGCCTCGGACTTGGAGGTGCTGATTCTCATCGCAGCCACTTCAGACTCGGCTGCAAACCATCCCAGCGCACGCTGAAGGTCCTGGCCTGATAAAGCCAACATGACAACATCATCTGCAAAAAGCAGAGACGAAATCATATGGTCCCCAAACTGAACACCCTCTGGCCCCTGGCTGCACCTAGAAATCCTGTCCATAAAAATAATGAACAGGACCGGTGATAAAGGGTAGCCCCGGCGGAGTCCAACATGTACTGGGAACAAGTCTGACTTACTGCCGGCAATGCAAACCAAGCTCCTGCTCCGGTCATACAGGGACCAGACAGCCCTTAACAGAGGGCCCCAGACCCCATACTCCTGGAGCACCCCCCACAGGAGGCCACGAGGGACATGGTCGAATGCTTTCTCCAAATCCACAAAACACATGTGGATTGGTTGGGCAAACTCCCATGAACCCTCCAGCCGCATTGTTCCTCCTGGATCCAAGGTTCGACTATCGGCCGAATTCCAGAGGCACTGTCCCCGACCGCTACGCAATGCTGCAGAGACGTGTCAGCCAAGATAGCCCAACAATATCCAGGGACTTGAGGTACTCAGGGCAGATCTCATCCAACCCAGGTGCCTTGCCACCGAGAAGCTTCTTAACTACCTCGGTGACTTCAGCTTGGGTGATGGACGAGTCCACCTCCCAGCCCTCAGCCTCTGCTTCCTCAACGGATGACATGACAGTGGGGTTGAGGAGTCCCACAAGCCAGCCAGGCCTGGTAGGACTCCTTCTTCAGCTTGACGGCATCCCTTACTTCCGGTGTCCACCACCGGGTTCTGGGATTGCTGCCTCGACAGGCACTGGACAGCTCCGAGTGGCCGCATTGACAATGGAGGCGGAGAACATGGTCCACTCAGACTCAATGTCTCCAGCCTTCCTCGGAATCTGGTCGAAGCTCTGCCAGATAATAAAGGTACCTTCTAAAAGACACATGTTGTTCTGAGTCTCAGTCCTGTAAGGGGAGAGACAGAAACAGATCACTTGTTCTGAGTCTCTGGACTGCGTGGTAGGAGATACTAACAAAAACACCACATTCTGAGTCTCAGGCCTGTAAGGAGGGAACACGAAGGCCTCATTTACACTGCCAGTTAAATGTGACCCTATTCCGATTTTTTGCTCATATGTGGGTTCCAAAAGAGTGTGTGTCTTACTGTGCTTGATGCAGACTTGCGAAGGTTATGGCCAACCCATCTCCAGCATCTTTGGAGGATCTCTTCTTCAATAGGCTGATGTCCTGTTTACTGCCACAGCTCCAGGTTACTGATGGTGTTCGGCCAGCGTACCCTTAGGATTCGTTTGAGGCAGGTGTTATTAAAGGACTGGATTTTCTTCATGGTAGTGACTGTTGTTCTCCAGGTCTCTGCACCATACATTAGAACAGGCTTTATCATAGAGTTAAAGATCCTGATCTTGGTGTTCCTAGGCAGCTCAGAGGATCCCCATTGCCTTTCCAATCCGCACCTTCACATCCGCCTCTGTCCCTCCCCACTTGTCAACTACGCTGCCAAGATAGGTGAAGCTTTCCACTTTCTCTAGTGCTTCTCCTTCTAGCCTGATGGGAGCCGTGTTGTTGTTGTTGACTTTGAGGATCTTGCTCTTCCCTTTGTGTATAATGAGTCCAAGGTTTGCTGAATGAGTTGCAATGATATTGGTCTTCTCTTGCATTTGTTGCTGGGTGTGGGAAAGAAGTTCCAGGTCATCGGCAAAGTCGAGGTCATCCAATTGTGTCCAAGGTGTCCATTGGATGCCATTTCTCTTCTGGGCAGTTGATGTCTTCATTACCAAATCTATTGCCAACAAGAAAAGGAAGGGTGACAATAGGCATCCTTGTCTCACCCCTGTTCGCACTTGGAAGGCATCGGTAAGCTGCTGTCCATGTACCACTCTGCAGGTCATTCCCTCGTATGAGTTCCTGATGATGTTAGTGATCTTTGCTGGTACCCCATAATGTCTCAACAGACTCCAGGTGGTCTGCCTATCCACACTGTCGAATGCCTTCTCATAGTCAATAAAATTGACATAGAGAGGTGAGTTCCATTCCAAAGACTGTTCCAGGATAATCCGTAGAGTTGTTATCTGGTCAGTACAGGATCTACTCTTCCTGAAGCCAGCTTGTTGGTCCCTGAGATGTGGGTCGACTGCATCTTTTATCCTGTTTAGGTTTAGGAGGACTCTATTGAAAATCTTGCCTGGGGTTGACAGCCCTGTAGTTGGAGTAGGAACTAAGATCACCCTTCTTTGGGAGCTTGATGAGATAGCCCTCCTTCCACTCTGTTGGAATGTCTTCCTCCTCCCAGATGTTTTGGAATAGAGGATATAGCATTTCTACAGTGGTCACTTCGTCCACTTTTAAAACTTCTGCAGGAATGGTGTCTGGCCCGACTGACTTCCCATTTCTCAATTTCTTGATGGCCTTATACATTTCTTCCTTCGATGGAACACCACACGCGATAGGAAGGTCACAGCTGGCTGGTTGCATATTTACTGGGTTAAATGGAGAAGGTCTGTTCAAAAGATCCTCGAAATGCTCTGCCCATCTATGCTTTTGCTGTTCTATCCCTGGAATAGCTTTTCCTTCTCTGTCTCTAACTGGCCTCTCTGGTTGGCTGAATTTACCTGATAGTTTTTTGATGTTTGTATACAGCTCTCTCATGTTACTATTTTGAGCCGCATCCTCTGCCTCCGCTTTACTATTCTGCTTGCTTCTGTGTACTGTTCTTGGGCCTTGGCTTTTCTAGCTCATGTGTGGCTACTGTTTATTTCTGCCTTCTTCCTTATCCTCTCCTGGATCTTTTCAAGGGTCCCCACTGAGATCCATTCTTTTTGCCCCTGCGTCTTGTTACCTAGCACTTCCTTACATGTTGATGTTATTACCTCTTTTATGCTCTGCCGTTTTTCATCCATGGTCTTTCTGTCGATCCACTGCTGTAGGATCTGGGCCTTTTTAAGAGTGTGCTTCGAAACACTTCTAGCCTGGCTGTTTCTTTCAAAGCACTGATGTTATACCTCTGCCGTTGACTGGATTGCCCTGTCCAGTTCCGCCTCAGCTTGAGCTTCATGTGTGCACTCAGGAGATGTTGGTCGGATGTAACATCCGCTCCCCTTCTGACCCCGTACATCTTCAAGAGATCTTCTGAACTTTTTCCCGATGCATACATGGTCGATCTGGTTTTCTGTCATCAGTTCTAGTGACACCCAGGTAGCCTTATGTATTCGTTTATGTTGGAAGAGGCTCCCACCTATGACTAGGATGGTAGTGGCACATAGGTTGGCAAATCTCTCCCCATTCTCATTCATCTCCCCCAAGCCTTGTTTTCCCATTATTTCCTCATACCCCTGATTGTTACTGCCAATCTTGGCACTGAAGTTACCCATGGTGATGATGATGTTTCGTCTTGGGCATGCCTGGATGATGGTCAGCAGCCTGTTATAGAAATCCTCTTTGACATCTTCTTCGCTGTCATTGGTTGGGGCATAGCATTGGATGATATCCATGTTGATCCTCCTGTTCGTTGTGCGAAAGCAGGCAGTGAGGATCCGTGGGCCATGTGCCTCCCACCCAATGAGAGCTCTCTGTGCCATCTTTGTCAACATCAGGGCCACTCCCTGGCTGTGGGTTGCGTTTGCTTCCTCATGTCCTGAGAACAGCAGCAGCTCCCCTGTGGCTAGCTTCTTCTGACCAGCCCCTGTCCACCTGGACTCACTGATTCCCAGAAGATCTAGATTGTAGCGTCTCATCTCAGATGCCACTTGAGCTGTTTTGCCGGTTTCAAACATGGTTCTGACATTCCATGTTCCGATGTTAGTGATGGTCCTGGTGGAGATGATGGTTATTGGCCTAGTAGCTTCCAAAAGGCTTTCCCTGCTAGGCGTCATACTTTCTCCAGCTATGGGTCCATCCTCTCCCAGGGCCTTAGTTACTTTTGAATTTCTTGTTCGCGAATCTGTAACATTTCTTTTTTTTCGGGGTGGGGTTGTTGGCCCCACGCCCAACCCCCAACCTGAAGGACCAGGTGTTTTGCTTCGTCTGTCCTCTACCATGAGTCCTGCCCGGCTTGGTTGAACTTGCCAGGGGCCTCAGGGTCATGGAGGCATGCAAGCCCCCCCACCACAACAAGGTAGCAACACGTTGGGGAGGTTTGCCCAACGTCATTAAAATTGCAACAATTTGGTACTTCTCCGCAGTTTAACGACGTCATATGTAACCCGTGCTGACAAAATGAGTATAAATTTGCACTGGCTATTTTGAGCTACAGGCAAAAAAAGAAAAAAAATCGTATCTTTATTTGTACTTTTTCTCCACTCGCTTCTCATGCTGACTGTCATCCGAAGTGCGTGCATACAGTATAATGGCACTTCTGATGGCGTGCGATCCCGATAAATAAACACATATACAGAATTACAGTATTTCAGAATTCACGCAAACATAATCTGCTCCGTCCTAAGTGAACGCTTAGGGGACTGTTGGGGGGAAACATCTGATGTGTAACAGTATATCAGATCCATGCATTACAGTATAGGACATCCGTATCATTATCATAATGTTAATCTAACAATAATAGAAAAGAGGGAATCACTCGCTGCACTTCATTAAACTGCTTTTGTAGTTTTAATAATTTTTACATTTGATTGACACTCAAACAATAATTACATATTATAATATTTATAACATTAAAGATATAAAATAGATATAAAATGAAAAAGGTAATGCATTATTCGTTTCTTTCTAGGCTATAAAAGTTCTGAGTCTCCAGTCTGTGTGGTTGGAGATACTAACAGAATTACCAAGTTCTGAGTCTCTGGCCTGCATGGTGAGACAATAGCAGATACACCGCTCTGAGTCTCACATCCAGAGAGATAGTAACAGAAACACCAATGTTCTAAGCCTTTGGCCCTTGAGGGAAGAGGCAATAACAGATAACAAGTCCTGAGTCTCTAGGTTTTGAGGCAGCAACAGATACAACCACATTCTGAGCCTCCAGTCTGTGAGGTTCTAAGGTTCTTCACCTTAGTAGTTTTAGTTTATCTTTTTGTAAGAATGCAACTCTGCTAGATGCTAGACATTATTTCGCCACCCCTAGTTTGGCGAAAGCAAAATCCCTACACCAACATGGGCAGCTTGAAACAAAACAGTAGTTTTTCAAAATTGTCAGAAAAATTCTAATGGTTTCCACTACAAATACTATTACAAACATTACAAACCAAGTATTAACCACTAAAAAGGGTTTCCTGTATTGTGTTTTGGTGAATATTCCATTAGATTTAGTGGTTTTTACAAGCTACCAACAAAAGCCGACAAATTACCAGTAGAGACCAACAGGGACCATTACACTTTCCATTAAAACCAGTACAATTCCTATTATAACCAGTAAAACCATTACAAATTATCTGATACAATAGTTACTGTTTTCAAAATATTTTTTATAGTCCCTTTTAGAAATTTGGTATTCTAATGAATATGTTTATTATGACAAGAAAATTGTCGATACCAGTAAAGTTTCAGAATAAGCAAATGACAAGAAATAGCACAAAACAACAGGTTTCAGGTTTGTATGTGTTCTGGTGCAGAAACTGAATAATTAAATGTAAAATAACACTGCACAATAATCAACTGTTTTCATGGATACTTGACAATATATCAGGTATTTTGACAGGAATTTAAATGTAAAAAGTGCAAAACCCCAAAAGAGAACAGACTTCAGGGTTTGCGCATTGTCAGAGCCGACACGGCTCTCTGTGTCACAGAAAACAAATTCTGAGTACTGCATTTCGATGTTGTCAAAGTCCGACACTAGGGGTCTCACTTGGGAGCCCAGACACTTCTGACATCATTGAGAAAATGCCAATGAAATTGGCAAGCAAAAGTTGCATAGCTGGCCATGCCCCAGATATCCGGGAATAAATAGGCCAGCATGCCATTTGCTCACTCGTTCTGTTCTTCGGAGCTGACACAGCTTCTCTTACTAAGAAGCAGCACTTCATTCCCCTTTCCAAAACCTCATCACTGGATCTGTGGCACAGGCACCACTCTCTTCCTTGTTTATTGTTTCCTAACATAGAGGGGGAGGCAAGCAAAGGCTCGTTTAAAGAGGATATCTATTAATGATTTCAGCTGAACAAAAGGGAGAGAAAAGTCACAGCAAAACAACTGCCGATTCAGCCTTGCGTCCAGGTTTCTCTAGACGTCAGGAAAGTCCTGCAACTGCTTCCAGCATCGCAACAGCATTTATACCGCCCTGCTCAAAAGGAACACAGGTGTATGAGATCGGCAACTGAAGATTGAAGACTAATAACAAAACTCTCTGCCACTAGGGGGCAGACAGATCATTACCAGTCAGCATTTGTGAACAGAATAAAATAAAAATTACATGCATATGTAACAATCATACACAGAAAAGTGATAAGTGTAGTGGGAATGCCCCTGGGTGCCTGGGTGGCAAAATTTCTCTAAAAGAGCATTCTTAGTCGTATTGTGTACTGCACACCATGTTTTTCCGCCAATGTACTTCTGGTTGCGCTTTGTACATCTCACTCTCTGACAGGCGTGATTGCTGTGCTCAGTGTTTGGTCCACGCCATGCTGAAGCAGCTTTTGTGGGTGGTTTATATCCTTTTTGTGAGAGCATGGCTATTGGCACATTGCGTTCGCTGAGTCACCTCAGCTGCTTCCCGTCCTGGCCCTTCTACTTTCAGGTATGTGGCCTCGATGATATGCACTGAAGGAGAGCAAGGAGATGTTGCGGGAGCAGTCCCACCAGATGAACTCCCGCTGACTTTCTCCAGCAGAGTTACTGGGTGAGTTTGAGAACCCAACTCAGTGTGGGTTTGATCTTTCATTCAGGCTCACGATGAGGATGAGTTGTCTATCACAGCATCGGAGGGAGCCTCAGACAGCATCCAAACTTACCCATTGACTAAACTGGCACTTCTGGGTGCTGTGTGTCAGTCTGAGCTTGATGCTGAGATGGCAGGCCGTGCTAAACCAAGCAAATTCCCAATTACATACTTAAATTTACAAAACTTTGTAACCATTAAATTAAACAAAAGATAAATAGTTCTTATCAATAAATGCTTATTAATTCATAGCCTAATGCAACAATTACATATGTAAATTGACAAAACTTTGTAATTATGACATTATATATTTAAATGTTCATGCAACAGCCAGTATTTGTATTTGTAACAATCACAAAATTATTTGTATCTGCATTTGGATAGAACATCATACAGTTACTTCATAAGACCGTTATGATTATCTTTTTTTCATAGTTATCAAGTAGGCATATGCCATGTTAAACTAAAATAATAATTAATTTCTAAAAATATATTTATCATGCAAGCAGAGAGATGTCATGACAAATGTTTAGTTATAATTTGAACACAACTGAATTAATTCAATGTGCACATTTTCATTACGCATAACTCTTAAGCGAGTCTTTTTTGTGAACTTCACTAAACAATGCATGTGCCACGCAAACCAGCAAAAGATAAAGATGCAAACATGCAGGCCAAGTAGAAAATGTATCTGTATCTAAGTTGATTATTAGCCTACTCTTTAGAAAGAACTGGTATGGTTTTTGAGAGACTGAGACTGTTTGATTGGTGAGCGGGCTATGCTTATTACATTCATTTGTTTCATATCGTAGCCTAAGGTTTAAATCATTGCGTTTTAAAAATATACAAATAATAGAATGTGTATGATGTATTATTATAGGTGATATTACTCTTGCCAAGCTCTGATTTCTGAGAGATGCACGGAGAGGCAACAGCAATGCATGTTTGATTTGCACTCTTTTCATTCATGAAAGTTTACATTAATTCACTTCACACTCTATCACATTACTTTAGTCGTCTGTGTATAATATTGTGCTGATCCCCTGACTTAACTGTTATCTAGCAAACACTAGACTGTGCCAGCTTCAGCCGAATATTCAGGCAGAATTATTCCATGTCAGTTTTTGAATGGCATTATCCGTGCCATTCCGAATAAAGTATTCTGCTTTGGGCACACCCCTAATTATTAAATTACACAATTAAATTTTACATGCAACATAGATGAAGTCATAGAAAGTAACAGCTACATGCAATATTGTAGTCCTAAAATTCAAGTGGTACTTGCAAACTCTGTGCATGCATTATGGTTAATGCATGCTCGAGTAGTCGATTGTTTCTGATGGCACAGTAATGCGTTGTTCACTTGCAGAATGCAAGCTTCTAGAGGGCACATAACTCTGAAGTAATGAATTTAGGTAAAGAGGTGCAGAGCCAGTGGTGGTTTTGTAGGCAAACATTAATGCCTTGAAATTTATGCGAGCAGCTAATGGTAGCTAGTGCAAATTGATGAACAGAGGTGTGACGTGTGTTCTTTTCAGCTCATTAAAGATTAATCTTGCAGCAGCATTTTGGATTAATTGTAGAGGTTTGATAAAAGTGGCTGGAAGACCTGCCAAGAGAGCATTGCAATAGTCCAGCCTCGAAAGAACAAGAACTTCAACAAGGATTTGTGTTGCATGTTCTGAAAGAAAGGGCCTGATCTTCCTAATGTTGTATAAAGCAAATCTGCAGGACCGAGCAGTTTTAGCAAAATCACAACTCCAAGGTTTCTAGCTGTTTTGAAGGAGATATGGTTTATGAGCCTAACTGGATGGTGAAATTTTGATAAAGTAATGGGTTTGTTGAAACCACAAGCAGTTCTGTCTTAGTCAGGTTGAGTTGAAGGTGATGGTCCGTCATCCAACAAGAAATGTCTGTTAGACATGCTGAGATGCAAGCAGGATGGAATGAGAAGAAGAGTTGATTGTCATCAGCATAGCAGTGATATGAAAAGCCATGTTTCTGAATGACAGAACCTAGTGATGCCATGTAGACCGAGAAGAGAAGTGTTCCAAGAACTGAGCCCTGAGGCACCCCAGTAGCTAGATGTTGCGACTTGGTCACCTGGTGTGTGGTTCCTGAGGTGTCATTTTCCAATATGGTTGACAGGAGGATCTTGTGGTTCACCATATCAAAAGCAGCAGACAGATCCAGCAAGATAAGTATAGAAGATTTGGAAGCCGCTTTTGCCAGTCTTAGGGCAACAACTGAGAGCAAGGCAGTCTCGGTCGAATGTCCACTTCTGAAGCCAGATTGGTTGCAAACCAAGAGGCTTTTCTAAACAAAAAAGTCATATAAATGAAATAAAAAAACTAATTCAAGTGTAATTGCAATTAAATTAAGAAGGGAAACCGATCTGTAGTTCTCTAAAAGAGTTGGGTTAAAACTGGGTTTCTTAAGAAGAGGGGTTATACGAGCCTGTTTACATGTTGAGGGAAAAACACCAGTCTGAAAGGATGCATTAACGATGTGAATGAGTGCAGGTACAACGGCAGGAGAAATGGCTTGAAGGATATGAGATGGAATAGGATCAAGTGGACAAGTAGTAGGATGATTGGTAAGGATGAGTTTAGAGACTTCTGCCTCAGAGAGTGGAGAGAAGGATGAAAATGAGTGTACAGATGGTAGACAACCAAAATGGCCGCGGCGTTAACTGCAAGTCAGTCGCGTGTTAAATTCATTCGCGAAACTACCGCCAGGTGGCGCAAAGAGACGGATTGCGTACTTAATGTAATTGTAAAATGAGATAAAAGGCGGAGGTAAAACAACAATAACATTATGATATAACATTGTACCATCTTTAAAAACCATTAAAAAATGTACAGTGAGTTAATTTCAAAATGTAGGATAGTCTTAGGCTACAGTCTACTCATCAAAAATTAAAAGAAGACCTTTACACAAAGGATCTTATGCTTGCTATAGTTATTAAACAGTCATTAAATATAAGGCCTATATATACGGATAAAAAGCTAAATGTTTTCATTTCGGTTCATTCTTGGTTTAAAAAAATCCTTCAGGTTCCATTTGCAGATCGAAATGAGAACGGTCCAGCATTTAGCAATAATTATTATTAATTCTGTTATTATTCTTGATTTTTCAAACTGCTAACACTTTGCATTTTTGAATTATGCCTTTACTGTGTGACCAAAAATTTTGTATTTTCTGTTTCAGCTGTTTTGATCGCGCTGGTGCCTCGCGCACATTCATTGGAAACAGTAGCCGTTCACCGTGCCATTCGGCGCGAGCAGCGGTCCACTTTGGCATATTTTTTCTAATTATGAATTATTATTATTTATTTATTTTCGTTGATACTGAAACATGCGTGAACTACAAAGCCTATTTCACCTAATGAATAATAGTTAACCTTGAAATAGGCAACATCACGAATATGGAAACGTTTGGATTTCTCCCAAATGAGAGCCCAACCTTACCTTATGGTTCGCTTTGAATTATTATTCATTTATTTTTTTGTTTGTTTATAGCTAAGCCTATATGATTATATACTGCAATTTTATTTATCCATTAGAATTAAATATTTTTAATTCTTGTTCTGTTCTGATAAATTTGTTAAATTTAAAGGATTTGTTGTAAAGCGAAGGGAACTAAAAATATCCTGTTGGCACATTATAACATTATTAGGCCAGCCGTTATTATTTCTGAATGTAATAAAATGCAACTTATACATTACTTATATATATAGATTTTTTTTCCTCTCACAAACTTAATTTATTTTTTAGCCTGTTTAAAAAAAAATGCAGCAAACGAAAATAGGCGATTAATCGGTTAAAAATTGTTACTGTGGGTTAACAGTAATTATAATTATTATATACTTAGGAACAGAGTCTGGGCCTAATCTAGGCTATCCAGGGTTTTTTATTTTTTTATTTTCATTGCATCTGAAAATGACTTTGTGCAGCACATTCACTTCGCACGCTCAACCTGCCTCGCGCGTTGCTCAGCTGTGGACAATTTCAAAATGTTTAATATAAAGGTTGATGTCCTATTTTATACAGGAATTGTTCATTAAAAAAAAAAAAAAAAAAAAAAAAAAAAAATCGAGATGTATTGTTAGTCTAAATGAATTTATTAACAATATAATTAGAACTATTTAACATGCACTGTGACATTTTACCCTTTTTAACTTATAAACTCCTTGAGATTTTAAAGTCAGTTTAATAGTATTGGAGTTCAACTTTTAAAAAAAGGATTAATATGCAAAATGTCAATATTCTCATATATTAGGCCTATATTTTAATTTATATTTTAAAATTCCTTCAATAAAACAACATGCATTTTTGTGTTTATTCGTTACCTGTCCTTTATTTTGACAGACAACTTCTTGGGGAAAATATATTTGTCTGTACACTGATTAAGAAATTGTTGCGTGTTTTATAAATTATTTTCTTTATTTTAGTAAAACGTGAGGCACTGTATAATTTCGTTCCCATTATTTAGGCCTAATTAAAAACAAGAAACGAATAAATTACACCTGCACGATTTAGCTAAATCATTGAAAGTCTAAAGAATGGACAGATTAATAAAACGTTCTCATGTTTAAACTCAAGTTCTCTCATTATAATCAACAAAATACACACAATGTAAATAAGAGCTTCATTAATTGACAACTTCAGTGATTTTAAAGGGAGCCTTATTTACTTGCTTTCATACAATTTAAGTAAAAAAATAAAATTGCAGCCGCATTTAAATGCAGGTGCACATTTGTCTGCTTGCAAGATTTGCGCGGCGCGAGTCATGCTGAGTGCAAGCGCAACATTTATTCTTATTTGTTTTATCTTCATTACAACTCTTGTTTGGTTTTATTTTGGATAATTGCATGTAAAAAATAATTTACGTTGTAATGCATATGCAAAATGTGAATTATTATTCATATTCAAGTGTTTGTGCGAAAAATTATTAATGCGCATGCAGGACAGGGAGGCGCCCTCTAGATCACTTGAATTTTTTCCCTGATAATGAATTAACTTAAAATTGTGGTGTCTCACATACATTGAGAAATATATCAGCAGAAAGCTTAAAATGTCTTTTAAACGAATCAATTCAGAACGAAAGCATTATGTAATCTGTGAAGGTTGTATTTCTCTTTAAAGGCGAGTCCATGTGGATAAAGTCAGCACTGTGAATTTCATCTTGCAGCCGACAAGAAAAAAAATTGTTTATTAATAAATAATAAAAATGTCTCTTTTTTTTACAATTATTGGGCTACTTCTGCCTGTGCTTTGTGGCAAACTTAATGCATGTGCTTGAGCGCGGAAGATATTAATGCTCATTATGGATTATAGATGTAAATTTAATATAAACCTGCGATTAGTTGAATAATGACAAATGAAGGACTAGTAACTAGAAAAATCTTACGTGGGGGGCAGACCTATTAAATACCCTCTAGACATCTCTGTTAAAGCTTTTAAAACATTTTATACGCGTTTGTATAAATTCTTCTTTCAGAACGGTCTGTAACAGAGAGATGCCTTAACACTGATTTTTCCTCTGAAACACAAAAACGAAAATTTAAATAAAATTGATATTTTATGTTTTGAGAATGGCCAACCCTTCTCTGCATATATTGTTGCTTCTGGTAAAATAAAAAGCTAAATATTATAAAAAAAAAAAAAAAAAAAAAAATAATAATAATAATAATAATAATAATAATAAATATAGCTGCAAGCAGCAATTACGGGGCCAAGCACTACAGGGGCAAGCTTCAGACAAACGGCGGGAATGAGTAATTAAAAACGTTTATACAAGGTTATTTTAGGCAAAATGGCTTGAAAACAATAAAGACAACAACTAGTAATAGGATATATTGGCCTATCACATTTGACCAATAGGTGGCGCTGTTACCAAATTAGTGTGGAATGGTCAGTGTAAGGTGACTATTGCACATACAAAATATTGTGTCAGTATGTCAAAGCTTTGAAGAGATATAGCCTTGGAGTCATTTTGACACAGTGCTTAAAGTTTATAGCGGCGCTGTATGAAAACGGTTGCGTCTATCGACACGAAATCCATAACTTTTAGTCAGCACAGTCTGAAGATGATTGTACTCGATTTTGGTGAAAATCAGACCAAAGGTTGATGAGGAGAGCAAAAAAGTGGGTTTTCAACATAAATCAAAGTGGCCGACAGAAAGTTCGGCTTATCATGGCATAATTGATCGGTATGTTGTCGACATGAGCCAAGAAATATTTTGGGATCAGTTTCATTACAATAGGTGAATGCAATCAAAAGTTATGAAATTTTCAAAAATGCTAATAACTAAGAATTAATGAATGTTTATTACGCCAGACCAATAGGTGGCGCTGTTACCAAATTAATGTGGCGTGATCAATTTGTGGTGACAATGGCACATGCAAAGTTTGGTGTAAATATGTCAAATCTGTGCAGAGATACAGCCTCAGATAAATTTTGGCATCCTGCCAACAAATTCGTTGGTGCGCTAAACGAAAACCGTTTCGTATATCGACCCGAAATCCATAACTTTTTGCCAGAATCATCTGACGATGATCTGAGTCACATTTGGTGAAAATTGGACTAACGATCTAGGAGGAGTTTGAAAAATTAGGTTTTCAACATGAATCAAAATGGCGGACAGGAAGTTTGGCCAATTTTGTCGTAATTGGCATCGATGTTCTCGGCATGATCCAAAGAATTTAGCGAGACCAGTTTCATTCCAATAGTCCAATGTATTCAAACGTTAATAGCATTTATTGTACATTTCTTTATAACTTTTGACCACAAGATGGCGCTGTGCCCAAAGTTTTTGAGTACCATCAGGGCACGGTGTCGAACATTTTTGTAATTAGTTTCGTAACGATACGCTAATGCGTTTGTGAAATACAGCAACTTAGATAATAATTCAAAATGGCCAACGCCCAAAATGGCTGACATGGGAAAACTGGGTTTCTTTCGATTCAACATGATGCACCGAATCTGAAGGGACTAGTTTTGTGATTTTTGGCCAAACCATTCAGAAGTTATAAGCAAAAATATACATTTTTCATATCTCCTGACCACTAGGTGGCGCTGCATCGAAACACTGCAGGTAGTCTCAGGTCATGCTTGTTATAACACTCACAAAGTTTGGTCTCAATACGCCAAACCGTTGCGGAGTTATAGCCTCACAAGCATTTTTGCGTGGCTTTTCGTAGAATTTGTTCGCGTGGTATTCGAGAACGGATTTGGACGAATCAACTTGAATTCCATAACTTTTTGCCAGCATGGGTCTGAAGATGATCTGAGCTAATTTTGGTGAGAAACAGACAAACCGTCTAGGAAGAGATAGAAAAAGTAATTTTTTCGAAAAGTTAAAAATAGAAAAAAAACTAAACCTTGCGATTTTTTAATTTTGGGGTTCAATCGACTTGGCATGAGCCAACGATTCAGAGAAAAATATAATGTTCCTTCTGTACCTTAAGGTTCAAACGTTATTAGCATAAGATTTTTTAAAGTTTGGACAAGTGGTGGCGCTAGAGAGTTTGAATTAGAGACTTCACATTGGCTCTGGTTAATGTTGAAACTGTCTTCTATTAGCGTCCAAATTCATAACTTTTCCCGCAATCGGTTCTATGGGCTGCCATAGACTTGCGGCGGAAGCAGAATAATAATAATAATAAATATAGCTGCAAGCAGCAATTACGGGGCCAAGCACTCCAGAGGCAAATTGAGGAGCTAAGCATGGCATGGACCATCAGACCAAATGCAGAAAGGAGTAACTGAAGCCATTTTAGGATGATTGTAATTGTAATAGCGGAAAAATCATAAATACAAGCACTAGTATTATGATTAAATGGCTTATCACTTTTGACCAACAGGTGGCGCTGTAATCAAATCATTTTGGTGTGTTCTGTGTGAGGTGACAATGGCACACACAAAGTTTGGTGTCTGGTATGCCAAAGCATTGCAGAGATACAGCCTGAAGTGTCATTTTGGCATCATGCCTGAAATTCGTCGCTGTGGTATGCGAAAACGGTATTGTCTATCGATACAAAATCCATAACATTTTGTCAGCACAGTCTGAAGATCATCTGATTCAATTTTGGTGAAAATCGGACCAACGGTTTGATGAGGAGTTCGAAAAAGTAGGTTTTCAACATAAATCAAAATGGCGGACAGGAAGTTCAGCGTACTCTGGCATATTTGGTATCTATGTTGTTGGCATAAGCCAAGGAATATTTTGAGATCAGTTTCAATGCAATAAAAAGTTATTAGCATTTTCATAAATGTAATTATTAATGGTTAATGAATGATTTATTACTCTTGACCAATAGGTGGCGCTGTTACTACCAAATTGATGTGGCATGGTCAGTCTGAGGTGACAATGGCACATACAAAGTTTGGTACAAATATGTCCAAAGCTTTGCCGGATACAGCCTCAGATGTATTTTGGCATCTTACTTAACAAATTCATCGATGCGCTTAAACGACAAACCGTTTCTCATATATCAACACGAAATCCATAACTTTTTGTAAGCTTGGTCTGAAGATGATCCGAACCAAATTTGGTGAAAATCGGACTAACGGTCTAGGAGGAGTTCGAAAAGTAGGTTTTCAACTTTAATCAAAATGGCGGACAGGAAGTATGGCCAATTTTGGAATAATCGGTATCGATGTTCTCGGCATGACCGAAAGAATATAGAGACATGACTTTCATTGCAATAGTCTAATTTTTTTCAAAAGTTATTAGCATTTTTTATGATATTTCATTATAACTTTTGATTCACACAATGCGGCGCTGCCACCAAACTTTTGAGTAGCTTCAGGGCATGGAGCCAAACATTTTTGTAATTATTTTTCAGAAGGCGATATGATAATGCGCGTCCAAAAAACATACAGCATTTTGAAACATAATTCAAAATGGCCGACACCTAAAATGGCCGACACGGAAAATTGGATATCATTCAACTTGACATGACCCACCGAATCTAATGAAGACCAGTTTTGTGATTTTTGGTCAAACCATTCAGAAGTTATGCTAAAAAACATCCAGTTTTTCATATCTCCTGACCACTCAGGTGGCGCCATGTCAAACACTGTATAGAAGTCTCAAGTCGCGGTTTGTTATAACACACACCAAGCTTGGTCCTTCAATATACAAACCGCTATGAGTTATAGCCTCACAAGTATTTTTGCATGCTTTTCGTTGAATTTTTTCGGTAGTCGAGAACTGCTGGACGAATCAACTTGAATTCCATAACTTTTTGTCTGCATCATCAGAAGATGAACTGAGCTAATTTTTTTTGAAATCGAACTAACCGCTCTAGGACTAGGTTCGAAAAGTAGGTTTTTCTAACAATTGAAAATAGCTTAAAAAACTAAACTCATGAGCTTTTGAATTTTGAAAGCCCTTTCACTTGGCCTGAGCCAAGGATCTGTGAGGAAAAAGAATTTTCATTTTGTGGTGTAATGGTTCAAAAGTTATTAGCATAAAAATATTGAAATTTTGGACAAGTGTTGGCTTAGAGAGTAGGAGATAGAGACTTCAAATTTGCTATAGTTAATGCTGACCGTCCTCTCATCAGTGTGCCAAATTATACAACTTTCTCGCTAACGTCCTCCCATGGGCTGCCATAGATTCATGCGAAGAAGAAGAAGAAGAAGAAGAAGAAGAAGAAGAAGAAGAATAAGAAGAATAACGCCAACGGATAATAGGTTCATCGCGATTTTTCGGGTGCTTGGCTCCTAAATATAGCCGCAAGCAGCAATTACGGGGCCAAGCACTACAGGAGGCAAGCTTCAGATCTAACAGCGGGAATGAGTAATTAAACCGCTTTTAGCACATTTAGCAAAATGGCTTGAAAACAATAAAACACAACAACTGGTAATAGGATTTATTGGTTTATCACGTTTGGACCATTAATAGGTGGCGCTGTTACCAAATTGGGGTGTGGTGTGTCTATCTGAGGTGACTATTGCACATACAAAATTTGGTGTCAGTATGTCAAAGTTTTGAAGAGATTTAGCCTTAGAATTATTTTGACACAGTGCTTAAAGTTTATAGCAGCGCTGTATGAAAACGGTTGTGTCTATCGACACCTAAACTGGTCAGCACTGGTGCTTGAAGAAGATTAAATATAGCTGCAAGCAGCAGTTACAGGGGCCAAGCACTCCAGAGGCAAATTGAGGGAGCTAAGTACGACATGGACCATCATCAACAGATGCAACAATGCAGAAAGGACTAACCAGCCATTTTTAGGATGATTGTATGGTGAAATGGCGAAAAAATCATATAAACATGAAGCACCAGTATTAGTATGATTAAATGGCTTATCACTTTTGACCAACAAAATTGGCGCTGTATGATCCAAATCATTTGGTGTGTGTTCTGTGTGAGGGTGACAGTAGCAAACACACAAAGTTTGGTGTCAGTATGCCAAAAGCATTGCAGAGATACAGGCTGAAGTGTCATTTTGGCATCATGCCTGAAATT